>NW_007377896.1:95651-195539 GCF_000475195.1 Diaphorina citri | reverse complement strand
AACTTACTTGGAACTTGCGACTAATTAGACACACGTTAAGGCGGACTTAGGGAGCCAACGGCAAAACTTAGATAAAGGCGTAGTCCGTTCTCGTCGGAGCACTCAAGGTAAGCAACGTTGAGCGAATACGAGTGACATCTTAGCAACTCATCCTGAGCTGTGCCGATCTTCATAAAATTGTTGGTTTCCCCTCTGTTGTTGGTTTTTTGGAGATCTTGAGGTGTTGTAATGGCAGGCTAATTAAATAAAATAGCCGGAATCGACAGCTGAAATTACTATTAGCCATTGTAAATATCCATCTCATTATCTAGCAATTTATTACCGCTTATCGAAGGCGTTGGGAAGGGCTGCAAACCATTTCCAACTCATTACCCGTAAGTATGCATGGAATATATCCAGTCAAATCATTCTCCAAGATACTTAGACCACTTAGATAAATATTATCCCGCGGGGGACTAAGCAGCAAAACCATTTAAAAGCACAATAAAAGCTAACATCGCAAACTTGATTGACATTGGTGACGACACTTTGGTGACGGAATCCGCGACATACGTTAGCAACTTGCAAAATGCTTTGCCACTCTCTGGGTTAATGGGATAAAGGTGAACGAGGTGACGATCATAACTACCTCATCCATGATGCCCAAAGTAACAAAACGGTAGTGACTACTGACGAGTCTGAAGACATTTTGGTAATAGGAACAACGAAATGCGTTGTTAGAACTTGCAAGACGCGTTAACAGCCACTGGGATAATGGGCTAAAGGTGAACCAGCAGTTGACGATCATATAAACTACCTCAGCACTTGAAAATCATAACTACATCATCTATGATGTCCAAAGTAACAAAAGAATAGTGCCTGGTGACAGTGCTGACGAAAAACTACCTCAGCACTTGAAAATCATAACTACCTCATCTATGATGCCCAAAGTAACAAAAGAATAGTGCCTGGTGACAGTGCTGACGAAATATATGTACATGACTTGAGTTGGAATATGACGCCTGTATTTTTTTAAAAAAAAAAAAAAAAAGTTATTTCTTCAGTTATCATTTCTTTGTGTTCATTTATCTTCACTTCAAAATCAATCATTAGAAAGAAACTAACATTTCTCTAGATTCCTCTAAATAAATGATTTTATGGTTTTTAATATTAGTTCTTTACCCCTTTTTTTCACTGATTTGTTTGATTGTTTGAGAGATTGATAGAAAAATATGTTTCTATACGTTGGATTCTTTTGTTTACTCGAGTCTTTGAGATGAGTTGGCAGTCTTGAGCACAAATTTTGAAATTACCTCCACTCAAATTTCTGAAGTAAAAAAAAGACACAAATGATTCTTATTTCTTATCATCTCCTCAGAGAGAACCGTTTTCTTAATTGAGATTCACACAAACACGCATCCTATCTGAATACATGATACAAAATTACTAACCACTAATCATCTACGTTATCCATATGTATTTTTCCATTATCTATATTGACTATTTATCCAACTAAACCCATATCCATCTCATTATCTAGCAATTTATTACCGCTTATCGAAGGCGTTGGGAAGGGCTGCAAACCATTTCCAACTCATTACCCGTAAGTGTGCATGGAATATACCAAGTCGAATCATTCTCCAAGATACTTAGACCACTTAGATAAGTATTATCCCGCGGGGGACTAAGCAGCAAAACCATTTAAAAGCACAATAAAAGCTAAGATCGCAAAATTGGAGATCTTGAGGTGTTGTAATGGCAGGCTAATTAAATAAAATAGCCGGAATCGACAGCTGAAATTACTATTAGCCATTGTAAACTGTTCATCTCAGATAATAGTCATTTATCATTTTGCTACTGTTTATATGAATGAGTGTCAGTTATAAATATTATCATTTAGGCTGGACAAGTCATTTGTTCAAGTAACAAGTTCTCGGAGATTAATTAAACTTACTTGGAACTTGCGACTAATTAGACACACGTTAAGGCGGACTTAGGGAGCCAACGGCAAAACTTAGATAAAGGTGCAGTCCGTTCTCGTCGGAGCACTCAAGGTAAGAAACGTTGAGCGAAGACGAGTGACATCTTAGCAACTCATCCTGAGCTGTGCCGATCTTCATAAAATTGTTGGTTTCCCCTCTGTTGTTGGTTTTCCCTCGCTGCCTGAAATTTTCTTTGATAAAGAAAAAGCAAAGGTTGAGTGCGAAGGGCATCCACTCGTAAATTTTTGTAGCCAAAACCAAATGTCAGCAAAAAGCAATCAGTTCAGGCTGATTGGGAGGCTGACGAAAAACGCCGAACCCGTCTGAACACATGACGCTGATGCTAAGGGCAGAAATTGACGTTAACTACCTGTAAAATATAGAAGGGGTTAAGTAACGTATGGAAATGGGACAAGTTTTGTTAGGTTTGATTTTAACTCATGCAGACGAGATGTGCCCATGCCTAATGTAAAGAAATAGTTCAAGGGCCAATTGAACATCCAAATTAGGTCAAAAGGACTCTGATGATTCAATTCAATTCAATTTTTATTGTATTGTTAATACACATGATATACAATTTACAATTTTTAAAATGATCAATAACTATGCATAGTTCGATAATTCCCATAAACAACAAGTTTAATGCGCATAAATGCTTCTAAAAGAAATAATACTCTGCCTTGGATTTATTTCAGCTGACGTTAATGGCATGAAAACAAATCAAAACACTTTTAAGTATTGCAAAATCCAAACACTACATTAATTGCAAAGTATAGCAGTTCGCTGTTATCTGATGAAATCAATCTTGCCCAAGTTGAGTATACTAAAAAAAGTTACCAAGAAATACAAAATTAATTACCAGAATTAGAAGCACATTAGAAAAGTTCTCGGAAAAAAAAGACTCGTCCCATCACTCATGATATTGTGAAACCTATAATCTACTGACAAAACATAGTGGATTCACTGAAACAAGCGGACGATACTGCCCCAGAATTGCCCTAACACTGCCCACTCACGTATTTTAAATGATGACGCCGATGCTAAGGGCAGAAATTGACGTTAACTACCTGTAAAATATAGAAGGGGTTAAGTAACGTATGGAAATGGGACAAGTTTAGTTAAGTTTGATTTTAACTCATGCAGACGAGATGTGCCCATGCCTAATGCAAAGAAATAGTTCAAGGGCCAATTGAACATCCAAATTAGGTCAAAAGGATTCTGATGATTCAATTCAATTCAATTCAATTTTTATTGTATTGTTAATACACATGATATACAATTTACAATTTTTAAAATGATCAATAACTATGCATAGTTCGATAATTCCCATAAACAACAAGTTTAATGCGCATAAATGCTTCTAAAAGAAATAATACTCTGCCTTGGATTTATTTCAGCTGACGTTAATGGCATGAAAACAAATCAAAACACTTTTAAGTATTGCAAAATCCAAACACTACATTAATTGCAAAGTATAGCAGTCCGCTGTTATCTGATGAAATCAATCTTGCCCAAGTTGAGTAGACTAAAAAAAGTTACCAAGAAATACAAAATTAATTCCCAGAATTAGAAGCACATTAGAAAAGTTCTCGGAAAAAAAAAGACTCGTCCCATCACTCATGATATTGTGAAACCTATAATCTACTGACAAAACATAGTGGATTCACTGAAACAAGCGGATGATACTTCCCCAGAATTGCCCTAACACTGCCCACTCACGTATTTTAAATAATCTACTGGGGAATAAAAACCTCGAGATATTGGTAGAGATTGCTGCAGGCATGAACCCCGCCTTTGATCAAAAGATGTTTCCAGTCGGTGGTGTCCTTGAATTTATAATTCTGTCAGTTCGTCATACATGGAAATTGGTCACGAGAATCTGTAGAAAGTGCGATATCCCTCTTCAAATGCCTTTGTTTCATCTAATAAGGATGGTTTACAATCAAATTTGCAGTTATCAGGATGGGTAAACCACTCGATCAACGGTTGGATAAGCCTCTCTTCTTAATTCTTCACCTGAGTTCTATGAAACCATCTAACTCAGATAAAGAAAAAGCAAAGGTTGAGTGCGAAGGGCATCCACTCGTAAATTTTTGTAGCCAAAACCAAATGTCAGCAAAAAGCAATCAGTCCAGGCTGATTGGGAGGCTGGCGAAAAACGCCAAACCCGTCTGAACACGGGAAAGAAGAAGAGAAAATCACTCATCAGTATAACAAAGAATTACATGAAGTTATTCTTCTAAAATAAGAGCAAGTTTTGTGTAGAATCCCTCGCTGCCTGAAATTTTCTTTGATAAAGAAAAAGCAAAGGTTGAGTGCGAAGGGCATCCACTCGTAAATTTTTGTAGCCAAAACAAAATGTCAGCAAAAAGCAATCAGTCCAGGCTGATTGGGAGGCTGACGAAAAACGCCAAACCCGTCTGAACACGGGAAAGAAGAAGAGAAAATCACTCATCACTCTCATCAGTATAACAAAGAATTACATGAAGTTATTCTTTTAAAATAAGAGCAAGTTTTGTGTAGAGCCGTTTACTTGTCTTCTGCTTCATTGTTTACTAGTATTTATGATTATCATTTTTTTACCTATTTATTTATTGTTTTGTTCTTTATCTTCACATCATCCCCTTTCTTAATCTGAGGTTTCTTCAAATCTTCAAGGAAGGGTTGAGTTACATGCTTATCCCCCTGTTTTTAACTCCAATACAACAGAACATTTACCACAATGTAATTGTTCATGCGTATCGTATTCAATCATAATTGATAGTGCATTGACATGCTCAAAATCATAATTGATAGTGTATTGACAAGATCAGTGACATCTTCATTTCTAACTCTTTCATTTGCCAAGGCGTTAGTCTTGTGAAAATGAGACAAAGCTGAACCCTTGAATTGTCTGTGGTTGCGCCCTTGTACGCTAGTTTTACGCAGGAAAACAAGCCATTAATTTTAAATCTCTTACCCCCTAAGAACTTGTGGACTGTGGGAGAACCCCTCTTTTTGTATTTACCACAAACAATTTCACCTCTAATATTTATTGCACTCAGGGAAGAGGGTTGTTGTTGTGTTGGTCTAGACTTGACCTTTATCTTGTAGACTTTCAGAGGACAGCAACCTCCGTGGCCGAGTGGGTATACCCATCACACTAGGCTTGCACGCAGGAGGTCCGGGTTCGATTCCCGGCGGGGCCGAGGTTTTTTTCGGCTCTGTGCTTGGAGTTCGGGGTGCATTCAGCCTCGTGAGGACAATTGGGTAGCTACTTTAATCGAGTAGTGACCAGTGGCGGCATTACAAGTCGAAGAGACGAGCGATAATAAATATGATTGAGTAAATGAAAGACTTGGAATACTGTGATATCACTCAGCCTCGTGAGGACAATTGAGTAGCTACTTTAATCGAGTAGCGACCAGTGGCGGCATTACAAGTCGAAGAGACGAGCGATAATCAATATGATTGAGTAAATGAAAGACTTGGAATACTGTGATACCCACAAAGTTGTGAGAAAGCTCTCTCTGCTTTAACACAAAGATTCATGATTTGATTTTTTTGATTTGATTTGACTTTCAGAGGACAAAAGTTACGTCTAGAAATAATTACAGACATATTTTGTGGCGAAATGTTTGAGTAAAATACTCCTCTGGTGTACCTACACTACCTACCTACCCAAGTAGGTATCTCATTTTTCGAGGTTTGATTTGAATTTTTTCGACTTTCTTACTTAAAACTAAAATTAATACATACATAATCTCAAGTGGTCCGCGAGATTTTTGGTTTATCAATAGTGGTCCGCCAATTCTAAAAGGTTAAGAACCCCTGAGCTATATGAAACAGCGTCTGTATAATTATTAAAGTCATTGTTCTGTGGCAGCAGTCATACTCCTGTCGTAATGTGAATAATGTGATCCTCATAAAATAGAGATGGCCTGTGGTCTGGCACAAGAGCTCTGTTACAGCCCGTTCATTTCAAACAAATTCTTCTTCGTCCGAAGTTACAAGTTTTCCGAATTTTTTTTCGTTGGCCATGTGAGCACAAGGATTGAACTCGCACCTTCATGTTCGTCATGGTAGTGTCTTCACATCATCCCCTTTCTTAATCTGAGGTTTCTTCAAATCTTCAAGGAAGGGTTGAGTTACATGCTTATCCCCCTGTTTTTAACTACAACAGAACATTTTACCACAACAAAGTCTAAAGAAGTATTAATCACAGCAAAATGATATACCAAACTAATTTCCTACAATGAACAAATGGGGTGATTGAAAGCAACATTTTGAAAACCCCTCAGATCTTTTTCCGAGTCCACTTTACTGAACTACAATAGACTTATAAAGTTACCATGGTTTACAAAACTGAGCACAAGAATAACTCGTCTTAGAATATGTAATTACAAAGTTACATAGATTTGAATATGTCAATCAAAGTTGTTATACCTTTGATCCTTTCCAAAGTTGCAAATGCCATCACTTTATCTCAGGTTTACGGTTTCCATCCAAGTTATCAAGCCATGCAAATCACTTGGCATCTTTATAAAGTAGTTGATAGAGATTTATGTACTGTCAAAGGGATAGTCGGATAACATTAACAATATCAATTAATAAAAGATGACGCCATTGAGACTACTGGTAGCAATGTCCAAGAATCAATAAATATAAACTGTTAGGAGTAAGTATATACCTCAATTATCCAGACATTGCTAGACGAGTAAACTTGAACTTTGGTCCCTCCAGACAAACTGACATCCAGGAGTTCCAGGATATCCTTGAAAAAGATAATCCCTCTACCAAATCATAACAAATTCACAATGATTTGAACAATTCCGTGAGAATTGGGAACATTATTTTTGCTTTGCACTGAACTCTAAAGCTTACGTCGCGTCGTCCATTTTATAGTCACTCAACTGAAGTCCAACATTCACACTAGCTCCAAGTATAAATAAAATTGATTCTACACCAATAAGACCATAATTGCCTAAAGTTTCCAAGTTCCTTGTTTTAGCATGTTTAGATCTAGCAAGATAAGACCATCCAGGAGTGTTGGTTTTAAACTGGTTGGAGGCGTGGCCGATAGAACTTGTTCAAATAACAAAATATAGAAGAAACAGTTAATTTTAATTTTTACTGACAAGTTGGAAATTTATAAAGCTCAACAACCTCTTCAGGTCTTCACACCTTTCATCTACTGAAGAGGTCCTTGTGGAAAGCATTTAAACGTACTACAAAGCCCAATCCCCTTTGAATGCTACTTGATCTTATTTGAGTGGTCCGGTGCCAGACTTGCCTAACCCTCAGTTTCTTCAAATTAAGATAATGAGACCTAAAGTTGGGCCAAATTTTAAAACCCTGAAACATAGTATTTCATGTCATCAGACATTTGGAAACATAGTTGTCGATGCTGGTGGGAACAGATCTTTTTTGATACTTCCTCCTAATGGAGGTAGCTCGAATTTGTGGGTTAGGCAAGTCTGGCACCGGACCACTCATTTTATAGTGTTTCTTCCTAAAATCCTTCCTTGTGTTACAATCCAATAATATCTTATTTTCCCACTTTCATGTTATATTTTTGTATTAAAAACGTCTTCTAAAAATGTCTAGTCTGATCTGTCTAACTTCTCCATAGAAGATCAACATAGGACCACTCTCAAATTGACAAGGACCCACAGTATACATATCGCCCTATATTAATTCACATCGTAATCTCATCAGAATGTAATGTTATAAGGGTCAGTAAAAGCTTTTTACATTCACAAAAAATATTCCAAGGAAAACCCCCTGCAGGATAAAAAGGTAGGAGGCACCAGACTTTGCAAAATCAATGTTATTAAACGCCAATCTGTCACTGATTTCAATCCTAACACCCCATAATGATCCTAAACGCTGCTTGATGTTCGCCAACTGATTCGGGGGCAGGTACGGTTCTTTTTGATTTTCTGCATCTGACTTGATTCCTGGAATCCTGGGTTTATTTCTGTATGGTAGCTTAGTAAGCCATCTGATTCTGCTTTTATATCTTTATTAAACTTGTTCAGATGCAACTCAAATTTGACTTGTGAAAATTGTCTGACCCAGTAGAATCCTTGGTGCAAACTGCAGCTCCGAAGTGTGCACATTAGGATTGAGGATTTAATGCACAATACAGACAAGAAAAACACAGAAGGAATAAGAAAGGAAACCTTGAATGCATCTGAAACCCCTCAGATCTTTTTCCGAGTCCACTTTACTGAACTACAATAGACTTATAAATTTACCATGGTTTACAAAACTGAGCACAAGAATAACTCGTCTTAGAATATGTAATTACAAAGTTACATAGATTTGAGTAGTAACTGTTTCGGATTACTTTTGTCCTCAGGAAGCTTCGGAAAAATCTTTACACAAGCAATGATAAATCGAATAAACCCCAGGGTCAATTTCCTCTGAAACCAAAGATTTTAATTTAACGCTGCTTGATGTTCGCCAACTGATTCGGGGGCAGGTACGGTTCTTTTTGATTTTCTGCATCTGACTTGATTCCTGGAATCCTGGGTTAATTTCTGTATGGTAGGTTAGTAAGCTATCTCATACTGCTTTTATATCTTTATTAAACTTGTTCAGATGCAACTCAAATTTGACTTGTGAAAATTGTCTGACCCAGTAGAATCCTTGGTGCAAACTGCAGCTCCGAAGTGTGCACATTAGGATTGAGGATTTAATGCACAATACAGACAAGAAAAACACAGAAGGAATAAGAAAGGAAACCTTGAATGCATCTGAATGAAGGTCA
Source organism: Diaphorina citri (assembly GCF_000475195.1). NCBI lineage: Eukaryota > Metazoa > Arthropoda > Insecta > Hemiptera > Psyllidae > Diaphorina > Diaphorina citri. The sequence continues at coordinate 186,824 of NW_007377896.1, read as the reverse complement.
CAGCTCAGTTGAAAAACTGCATATGCACCTCTATGTGTTGCATTTATGAAGCCTCTTCAATCCTTTTCTCTGACATTTTGCCGTTTAACGTGCTTTGATTCGGGTTAACATTTTTCCTTCTATTGCCGTTTTTTCTTCCCTCCACATTTGTAGGTGGCCTTATACATGGATGTACATATTATAAACAAAAATGTCACTAAAATGTCTTGAAATCGATATTTTGGTTTTGAAAAAGCTCAGAAAAGTGTAGGACTCAGGCTCAGTGAGAGATGAAATTGGGACGAATTAAACTGACAACTTCCGAATTTATCTTATTTATCAAAAGCATATACCCGGATTGAGCAACGTTGAACTCTCCTTCAAATTTTCTCACAGCACAGTAATTTGACAAATCCAAGTCTCCCAGGAACACTAGAGTACTGAAGAAGCTCCCAAGTCCAATACATACATAGATTTGAATATGTCAATCATCCAGGTCAGAATTGCTACAAAAGTCACAAAGAAACCTTTGATCTTTTCCAAAGTTGCAAATGCCATCACTTTATCTCAGGTTTACGGTTTCCATCCAAGTTATCAAGCCATGCAAATCACTTGGCATCTTTATAAAGTAGTTGATAGAGATTTATGTACTGTCAAAGGGATAGTCGGATAACATTAACAATATCAATTAATAAAAGATGACGCCATTGAGACTACTGGTAGCAATGTCCAAGAATCAATAAATATAAATTGTTAGGACTGTTAGAATTAGGAGTAAGTAGGTATATACCTCAATTATCCAGACATTGCTAGACGAGTAAACTTGAACTTTGGTTACAATATCAATTAATAAAAGATGACGCCATTGAGACTACTGGTAGCAATGTCCAAGAATCAATAAATATAAATTGTTAGGACTGTTAGGAGTAAGTATATACCTCAATTATCCAGACATTGCTAGACGAGTAAACTTGAACTTTGGTTCCTCCAGACAAACTGACATCCAGAAGTTCCAGGATATCCTTGAAAAAGATAATCCCTCCAAACCATAACAAATTCACAATGATTTGAACAATTCCGTGAGCATTGGGAACATTATTTTTGCTTTGCACTGAACTCTAAAGCTTACGTCGCCTCGTCCATTTTATAGTCACTCAAGCTGAAGTCCAACATTTACACTACAATCATAACAAATTCACAATGATTTGAACAATTCCGTGAGAATTGGGAACATTATTTTTGCTTTGCACTGAACTCTAAAGCTTACGTCTCGTCATCCATTTTATAGTCACTCAAGCTGAAGTCCAACATTCACACTACCTCGAAGTATAAATAAAATTGATTCTACACCAATAAGACCATAATTGCCTAAAGTTTCCAAGTTCCTTGTTTTAGCATGTTTAGATCTAGCAAGATAAGACCATCCAGGAGTGTTGGTTTTAAACTGGTTGGAGGCGTGGCCAATAGAACTTGTTCAAATAACAAAATATAGAAGAAACAGTTAATTTTAATTTTTACTGACAAGTTGGAAATTTATAAAGCTCAACAACCTCTTCAGGTCTTCACACCTTTCATCTACTGAAGAGGTCCTTGTGGAAAGCATTTAAACGTTCTACAAAGCCCAATCCCCTTTGTATGCTACTTGATCTTATTTGAGTGGTCCGGTGCCAGACTTGCCTAACCCTCAGTTTCTTCAAATTGAGATAGTGAGACCTAAAGTTGGGCCAAATTTTAAAACCCTGAAATGAAGTATTCCAGCAACATAGTATTTTATGTCATCAGACATTTGGAAACATAGTTGTCGATGCTGGTGGGAACAGATCTTTTTTAGTACTTCCTCCTAATGGAGGTGGCTCAAATTTGTGGGTTAGGCAAGTCTGACACCGGACCACTCATTTTATAGTGTTTCTTTCTAAATCCTTCCTTGTGTTACAATCCAATAATATCTTATTTTCCCACTTTCATGTTATATTTTTGTGTTGAAAACAATGTCTTCTAAAAATGTCTAGTCTGATCTGTCTAACTTCTCCATATAAGATCAACATACGACCACTCTCAAGACCAAAGAGTTTCTGGTGTAAGGTGTAAGCTATGATTTTATACCCATAACTCTCTATTATCCATGCAGAGCGTATGCATAGAGAAAATAGATAATAGTCTAATGGTTATTATATTAAAAAATAGTCATGTGTAATAAATTAAACTTTAGGGATACTCGCGAGCGTCTTAAACAAATAATAGGTACAGATTAAATTTCCTAAAAACCATCAGAATTATAAAGCGTAGCACAAGTTTTCCTCAAGTTCTTTTAACTCACTAAAAAGTGATGGAAATTGTGTTGAACGAATACCCAATGGCAAAGTCCAACTAAATGCATCGAAGAAGCAATTTCCAGATAACTCACTTCTCTTGAGCATAGTCCGATTCTGCCATAAAGCACAATCTGCTGTTACCAAAGTAAATATTGGGGACCTGTTACTTCGTACCTTTGTACTTATCTCCAAGACGATCCACTGTGAAAATTGTAGAATGCAGTGTAGAAACTATTTACCAGAGTATGTCTTGTAGAAGAACCTCTTTAGAAGACGTATCAAGAGAATTTCCAAAATCAGAGCCAAACAGCTCTCCGACTTTCTGCCATCCACTTCATCACCCTAGCACTTGCTATATCGGAAAACGTTCCAGAATCATTGAAAATATAATAAAATACAAACACAAAGAGGCACTTCCGATTTGCTGGATCAGTTTTTCCTTGAATATATGGAAGGTAAATAATTTAATTCCAATAAAAATATACTTACCCTAGTTACTTTACTGAACTAAATTTAAATCTTCGTTCTTCTAAGGCCGTATTAATGAGGTGGAAGGACAATGCATAAAGTGTATTTGTTTCTCGTATAAACCGACTTTCTTCAAGAAGGAAGCACCGAATCGTGAGACCTTCTCTCACCTCTCATAATTGGTACTGCCCCAGAATCAACACTTCACCAAAGAAGAAGAACTTGTTTATTTTAACACCTGATTTTCAATTTGATGTCCAACTATAAAAAAAAAGCCTATAAGATTTCAGATCAGGGACGCAAAGTCGGAGGGACAGAACTCGGAGCTCCCCGTCCAGGTAAATTAGTTAGAAAAAAACCCCACTAGGTTCCCAATTCCATTATTGGCAAATCATCACAAACAGGCTAGCTATATCCGCCAATCACTTCTACTTCAAAGCTTCAAACAATATCCATTCCCTGACATTTCCCCGATGTGTACAAGATCGCGATATCTTTCTTTCTGATCAGAAGAAATCGCTCTTCCAGGTGATTCCGATTAGTAAAACCGGTCAGGTAGTTCGCAATACGAATAAAATCGGTTCGAGAAAACCAGATGTGCGTCTCGTTGGAGCTCCTACTAGATTGGAATATAAATGTTCTATTAACGCGGTTGATAATTCTTCGCAGCTTCAGCAAAACTTGACTGAGCTACCTGACTTTAGCATCCGTTTGTTGTTTGGCCAAAATGAACTTTACACAAGTGTGTTTTCTATTGTTAGTTCCGATCTTATGGTTCTTCGGGTTTGTACGTATGTAATTTGTAAGATTCATTTTATCAGATTCATAAACGATCAGAAGGGTTTACATTACAGGTTTACACCAGAGATATTACGTGAGCTTCATCTTGAGCAACTATCACCTTACATCCGGTAAATATGGGCTGATGAATCTCTCAATCTCTGATTTCAATAAGGAATGGTAATTAAGTAAATATCCTGTAAGACATAAGTTTACAGTGGTAAAACAAGCTGTTTTGATTGAATATCTCAAAAGTCAAAACTAATATCAGTTAGTTTCATGGAGGACATTCGATGGACAAATATAAAATATAGGTGTGATACTCTGGGTATCAGTAGAAAACGAAACTATTACCGTGTGATTGGATATGTAATACGAGACACGATCAGTTTCATCAGATCAGGCGTTCAGATTGAAAACAGATCCATTTCAGCCCACTGTCTAAAGCCCATCCACAGACGCCTCGTCTCCGGACACTTGTAAGGTTTCTTAAACCCAATACGTTGAACCTCTCTCCAGATGCAATGGTCAAGCGAACCAATATTGAAGAGCATGATGAGGATTTCAAGTTACACAGAATTGCACGTGTTGAACCGGTTCCTGGTGATTTAATACGATAGCAGCGCGTTGGTAGTATTCTCATTACTTCGTTGCGGTTTTCAGGATGTAGGATTCGGATCCCGCGCTGGATCCCGCGGGATTGGCCAAATCCCGCGCGGGATCCCGCGGGATTGGAAACGTGCGGGATTTGCGACCCCTAGCCATCTGCCATCTCATTGTCTCTCAGTAGTCCCATTCCACCAGCTCAAAGTATCTCCTCTCCATCTGAGCTTGGACCTCACATCTTCTTTCTGGGTGTTGTTCTCTTTGGCCATCCAATCTCCGCTTCACGATATTGTGATCCAAGCCGACAGGAGACCTTCGATCTTTTAGCAACCGATTCCAGCAATCCGTACTTCAAATACGAGTTAAGTGGAAGAGCTTATAGAATCCTGGCATTGAATTAATAAGGCGTGTTAAGAGAAATGATTAAAATAAAGCCCAACATTACTAAGGAAATAGATAAATAGAAGATTTGCGTGATTTGACAAGCTTTGAGGAAAAAGCTGTCTAGGTAATTGAGGAAAAAATGGAAGCTTCCTTAGTATCACAGAGTGGTTAGCGAGAATTCTGGTGAAGAAGGGGACGCGGGTTTGAATCCCAGGCTCTTTCATCCGGACATAATAATTATATGCCATCTCATTGTCTCTCAGTAGTCCCATTCCACCAGCTCAAAGTATCTCCTCTCTATCTGAGCTTGGACCTTACATCTTCTTTCTGGGTGTTGTTCTCTTTGGCCATGTTTCCTTACTTCCTTATTCCAATCTCTAATTTACGATATTGTGATCCAAACCGACAGGAGACCTTCGATCTTTTAGCAACCGATTCCAGCAATCCGTACTTCAAATAATTGCACCAATAGTTTGCAAACTGAAAAAGACTCTTCTGAAGGAAAAAGAAACAACAATGAAAATAAATTTTGAACACAATAGAAGAAAAACGTTCAATCAGGCAATTTTATCGAAGGCAAAACTCGATGATGGGTGATCAGTGTCGACTTCGAACCAGAATAGTCAATAGTTATCTTGAATCAGAATAGTCAAAAGAATAGAGAGACCTTGGTTATCGTGCTTTGAGAAGACTGAAAATTCCCTTCCTTTACAGTTCAGTGAAGGAATAAGGGTTGGGTGGTTAGGAGAATCCTGGGAAAAAGAGCTAAAAATTCAATCTGTTATGAGAAAAAGCGTAAACAAATCAAGACAAGACTGGACAGGCAATTTAATCGAAGGCAAAACTCGATGATGGGTGATCAGTGTCGACTTCGAACCAGAATAGTCAATAGTTATCTTGAATCAGAATAGTCAAAAGAATAGAGAGACCTTGGTTATCGTGCTTTGAGAAGACTGAAAATTCCCTTCCTTTACAGTCCAGTGAAGGAATAAGGGTTGGGTGGTTAGGAGAATCCAGGGAAAAAGAGCTAAAAATTCAATCCGTTATGAGAAAAAGCGTAAACAAATCAAGACAAGACTGGACACAAGACTCAAAAAAGTTTTATCGTCGAGACCAAATTCGTCAAAGAAAAAGAAGGTAACCAAAAGCATCACAGATCAGAGAGCTGCAGCAAAAACATCACTCGTGACATATCAATCATATCATCAGGTAAATGTGTACATATGTATGTACCTTCCTTTACAGTCCAGTGAAGGAATAAGGGTTGGGTGGTTAGGAGAATCCAGGGAAAAAGAGCTAAAAATTCAATCTGTTATGAGAAAAAGCGTAAACAAATCAAGACAAGACTGGAAACAAGACTCAAAAAAGTTTTATCGTTGAGACCAAATTCGTCAAAGAAAAAGAAGGTAACCAAAAGCATCACAGATCAGAGCTGCAGCAAAAACATCACTCGTGACATATCAATCATATCATCAGGTAAATGTGTACCTATGTATGTACCATTGTACCAATGTATATGTACCTAATTATGAGTAGGTAAGTATAGGATAAGCGTAATTATGAGTATGTACTTAATAACTTAATGTACCTAATAAGCATGTACTCTTTTAACTTAATGTACCAAATGAGTATGTACTCTTAACTACCTAATGGAGTATGTATACCCTTAAGTACCTGATGGAGTATGTACTTAATTGAGTTAATTAATTATGAGTATGTACTTAATAACTTAATGTACCTAATAAGCATGTACTCTTTTAACTTAATGTACCAAATGAGTATGTACTCTTAAGTACCTAATGGAGTATGTACTATGTACTCTTAACTACCTAATGGAGTATGTATAGTGTATACCCTTAAGTACCTGATGGAGTATGTACTTAATTGAGTTAAAAAGTGGCCAAATCAAAGTCATTATGAACGACAGCAGTGCTCTCTAGCGGCCCACGCTCGTCCTTCACCCTGTCCGAGCTCTGGATCACGCCACCTCACTCCCACCATGTATTAGTAATCGTCAAAGCACTAGTAGTCGTCACTCAGGTTTTCTACACCGATATAACAATGACATCATTCGGAAAACTAGAGAGAAGCCAAGAGCTGAATCCCGGGCAGAGGAAGAAGTAGAAGGAACACGGCAGGAAATATACAGGGTGTGATAAATGGTCTGTGTGACCGCGTGGTTAAAAACACTGATCCTCGACTTGGAAAAACCAAGTTCAAATCCCGCCAGGGTGGACATTTCGAGAGGGGTTTTCTGGTCCAGGATATATGACTAGATGTGGGTATAAATTAGGGATACCTATAGGTTTTGAAAGTCACCTACATACAGTAAACCTCGACTTGGAAAAACCAAGTTCAAATCCCGCCAAGGTGGACATTTCGAGAGGGGTTTTCTGGTCCAGGATATATGACTAGATGTGGATATAAATTAGGGATACATATAGGTTTTGAAAGTCACCTACATACAGTAATATCTGTTCCGGAGTTCTTTGTCCTCCAGGAGCTTCGAAGACATGGGTGTAAATTAAGGATAGGTTTTGAAAGTCTGTAGATACAGTAGTAACTGTTTCGGATTACTTTTGTCCTCAGGAAGCTTCGGAAAAATCTTTACACAAGCAATGATAAATCGAATAAACCCCAGGGTTAATTTCCTCTGGAACCAAAGATTTTAATTTAATGCTGCTTGATGTTCGCCAACTGATTCGGGGGCAGGTACGGTTCTTTTTGATTTTCTGCATCTGACTTGATTCCTGGAATCCTGGGTTAATTTCTGTCTGGTATTAGGTTAGTAAGCTATCTGATACTTCGTTTATATCTTTATAAACTTGTTCAGATGTATATATGACTAGATGTGGATATAAATTAGGGATACATATAGGTTTTGAAAGTCACCTACATACAGTAATTTCTGAAGGAAAAAAGAAACAACAATGAAAATAAATTTTGAACACAATAGAAGAAAAACGTTCAATCAGGCAATTTAAAAGTCTAAAGAAGTATTAATCACAGCAAAATGATATACCAAACTAATTTCCTACAATGAACAAATGGGGTGATTGAAAGCAACATTTCGAAAACCCCTCAGATCTTTTTCCGAGTCCACTTTACTGAACTACAATAGACTTATAAATTTACCATGGTTTACAAAACTGAGCACAAGAATACCTCGTCTTAGAATATGTAATTACAAAGTTACATAGATTTTAACTTAATGTACCAAATGAGTATGTACTCTTAAGTACCTAATGGAGTATGTACTATGTACTCTTAACTACCTAATGGAGTATGTATACCCTTAAGTACCTGATGGAGTATGTACTTCATTGAGTTAATAAGTGGCCAAATCAAAGTCATTATGAGCGACAGCAGTGCTCTCTAGCGGCCCACGCTCGTCCTTCACCCTGTCTGAGCTCTGGATCACGCCACCTCACTCCCACCATGTATTAGTAATCGTCGAAGCACTAGTAGTCGTTGAAGCCTGCTAGAAGAATAATGACTGATAATACCTGCGCTGGCGTATTATTTAATTGGTTGCACTGCGAGTATACATATTGATGTATGCATATTTACTTTCTGAGTATACATCTATACATATTATGAGTTATGAGTGCTCTAGGTTGGGATGCATATTTATTGACTATAAGTAAATCCGTGCAGATTGCAAGGGCTAAGAAAGTCAAGATAACCTCTTAAGCTGTGTTTATGTTGTCCACACATAGTCAGTCAATCGATAATCGAAGGACGGTCGTCGACCTGAATGAAGGTCACAGCTCAGTTGAAAAACTGCATATGCACCTCTATGTGTTGCATTTATGAAGCCTCTTCAATCCTTTTCTCTGACTTTTTGCCGTTTAACGTGCTTCTTTCTGTCCTTTTTGCTGAACACTCTTTGATTCGGGTTAATATTTTTCCTTCTATTGCCGTTTTTTTCTTCCCTCCCCATCTGCAGGTGGCCTTATATGGATGTACATATTTAAAACAAAAATGTCACTAAAATGTAACTTGAAATCGATATTTTGGTTTTGAAAAAGCTCAGAAAAGTGTAGGACTCAGGCTCAGTGAGAGATGAAATTGGAACGAATTAAACTGACAACTTCCGATTTATCAAAAGCATATACCCGGACTGAGCAACGTTGAACTCTCCTTCAAATTTTCTCACAGCACAGTAATTTGACTAGAGTACTGAAGAAGCTCCCAAGTCCAATACACATTATTGACAACGGGCCCGGATGGGTATTGTATGAGCATTATGCAATTATTATGCACTTCCAAGACAGATCCAGATTATTCTATTACCGACACCAGTGATGATTATTTGATGCAGTCAGCAAGACTGATAATTTCGTGTTTCCATTGTTACAGAAGTACTGCTGGTACTAACTATTTTATTAGTGCTGTTTGCCATTATTCCAGATTTCGAACAAAGGAAAAACAATATGGTGGCAGTGTGGATGTCAGGGAAAACTCCCCACTGTGATATTCAGTAGTCAGTAATGGTCCGAGGAAAATTTATGAAACAACACAAAGCGTACATGAATGTAATCTTGAAAGTGTACACAATAGAGTACATAATCCTGACGCTGTCGTTACAAAGGAAACTGTTCATGAACAAGAAGTCGCTCCTTCCAATGATCAAGTTGTTAAAATCATCCATAATGTACGTCCAAGGTCAACACAACATTGTTATACAAATCTGTGGACTTGCGGACAGCATAAAATTTTATAGGGGGAAACGATACAAAGTCTAACGACAAGGATTTTCGGCTGTGGCGGGATAAAGCCCCCGGTTTGGCTACTAGGACTTACAGTTTCCGAGTTTGTTCACCTGAGTTTGTTCGTTTGTTTGTTCACTTTTCCGGTCGAAAAATTTGCATCTTAGGAGGTAAAATTTTCATCGCTAGCTCCCAGACTATTATGGCAACTCCACAAGCTAAGTCCAAAGACAGGCGTATTATGCCTAACTCCATAGGGACTTGTAAAACCTCGTCGCTGTACCCTTTAATGAACAAGTTCAAAATGAATAATTACAAGCCTTGCATCTTAGGAGGTAAAATTTTCATCGCTAGCTCCCAGACTATTATGGCAACTCCACAAGCTAAGTCCAAAGACAGACGTATTATGCCGAATTCCACAGGGACTTGTAAAACCTCGTCGCTATGCCTTTTAATGAACAAGTTCAAAATGAATAATTACAAGCCTTTCTTGACAAATCCCCTTTTCTATATCCAGTCTGAGTTTTATACCTATAGCAAGTAACTTGCAATGAAAGTATAAATTTCAAAAAATCTACAGCAGATTTTGTAAAACAGGAGGAAAAATCCTCCAGTAATTAACAGCAATGTTCAAAGGCTTGTGGAGAGGAGGAGGAGGAGGAAGAAACTCTCTACATAACCCTTTACGAAAGAGAGGCTTATTGAAGAAAATCTTCTTTTTAATCCCTTATTGTTTGCTAATCGTGGATTGTCTCAGTAGGAGTCTCGGAGTCCTCATTATTTTCAATTATACTTTAGGCAGATATAAGGTACGGGACAATAGAAGGGGTATGGCGGGAAGAGAAAAGCCATTCTCGAAAAATTGCAGAAAAAGTCCGAGGAAAAATTGAAAAAAATTGAAACCCCAACGGGGAGTCTTGAATCAAGCGAAAAGCTCTTGTAACAGAAGGGACCCAACATTGAGACAAGCTAACTGTTAAAAAGTTTCACTGTTTCAGGACTATATGATGAATTGATGAAGAACGTTGCTGACAAAATAGACTTTGGGGAAAAAATAATAACCACATACAAATTTAATGTACTTGTACAACTTACTACAAAATCAGTACAAAAAACATACAGTTAGGTATACTGTAATACATTTTGAGTGCTCTCATTTCAAAGGAAACAAATGAAGAGAAATTAATCTAGATGAGCTCAAGCACATACTACAAATACTAAAAGAACGCACGGTGATTATAGCTCAGATTTTACGAGGATCACCCAACAAAACAACACGACCAAAAAACCTCAGCCTACAAGAAGATAATTAAATTACAATTACAAACTACCTACTTGAGCCTAACCACGAATGTGTTGAAGAAGAACAAAAGGAAAAACTAAAAGAAGAAAACATTGATTGTTGTATAATATGAAGGTTAAGAAATTAACTGAATGACACGAATGTCATTAGAAATACAGTCGAAGAATTAATACGGGGTGAACACGAACACGCTAATGTGAACAGAAACATTCATTATCTTGTCAAAAGCTTTTTGAATGTACAGGGCGGATCAGTCGCATGTCACATGTAATGGATGATATTGTACTCACAGTTTTCAAACATGGATATTGCTGTGAATCACAATGAAAGAAAGGTTGAATGAATATAAGAGAAGATGCAAAATAACTGAAGAAAAATGGCTATAATTAAAGCAAAAAGATACAAAGAGTTCAAATGACTCGAATATTTGTTTAGAAATCTGGAACTGACTCGCGAAAGCAGAAAGACATTTAGTTTTGTTGAAGTACATCTTCTATCTTCTACAAACCTAAATGGCAGATACGAGTCCATGGGTTTTCAAACATGGATATTGCTGTGAATCACAATGAAAGAAAGGTTGAATGAATATAAGAGAAGATGCAAAATAACTGAAGAAAAATGGAAGCAAAAAGATACAAAGAGTTCAAATGACTCGAATATTTGTTAAGAAATCTGGAACTGACTCTCGAAACCAGAAAGACATTTAGTTTTGTAGAAGTACATCTTCTAACTTCTACAAACCTAAATGGCAGATACGAGTCCGTGGAAAGTATTTGATTTAATCTTACTCCAAAAGCTTTATCTACATGGTCAATCTTGCCAAACCTTTTCAGAATTTTATATCGAGCACATCCTCATTTGACACTCTCACCCATCTCCCCTGTATAAAACAATTGAACATAGTATATCATTTCACAAAAATCGTAAGAAAACTTCGTTGTTTATGTTTGACATGTGGAGGAGTGTCTAGCTGAAATGTTGAATGTTGGGTGCTACATTGTCAAGTTCTTCAAATGAACATATGTTAATGCTGTGTGCTTATTGTTACTGAAATAGATCTTTCAGATGGCACATGACTTGATGGGTCGCACAGACCTCGTCATTGTTGCTACACAATACCTCCTCTCGCCTCTTCCAAACGGGGAAAGAAAAACAATACCCAAAACTGGGTCGCACAGACCTCGTCATTGTTGCTACACAATACCTCCTCTCGCCTCTTCCAAACGGGGAAAGAAAAACAATACCCAAAACCCAACGCCATAGAAAACAAGTGGCATAGAGTGGACCAAACACAAATGAGCTTTGTGTTATTCTTCTTATTGTTACTGAAATAGATCTTTCAGATGGCACATGACTTGATGGGTCGCACAGACCTCGTCATTGTTGCTACACAATACCTCCTCTAGCCTCTTCCAAACGGGGAAAGAAAAACAATACCCAAAACCCATAGAAAACAAGCGGCATAGAGTGGACCAAACACAAATGAGCTTTGTGTTCTTCTTGTTGTTTTATTAACTTGTTGAAACACGTGTTCAAATGTTGGAGCTGCTTCTTATTCTTCATCCATTTTGAGACATCTTCTTCATCCATTTTTGAGACAGCTTTCTTTCAATTTTGACGATGAACGGTAAAACAGCTCTTGTCCTCGTTTATTGATTCCAAAGAGCAAAAAAGACGTTTGCTTTCTTCCTCTTTGCTAAGACAATACAAGAGTGTGTCGTTATTGCAACGAATTTTGAGTTTGCTGGGTCTCAAGGTGTTCGAAAGAATTGGAGGGTTTAAAACCCTTGGACGGACGTCCAGAAACTATCTAGGTCCCTTCGATATCCTAAGTGTATGTATTTGAAAATAATTTTGAAAAGTATCAGCAAATTTCCTCCCTATTACATGTGTGAGGATATTTTTTTTTGTAGGCGCTAGCCCTGTCTAATAAAAACATATTCCAGGTAATCTAGGTGAATTCTAATGCTAATACATAAAAAGTATGGAAACTAGAAGTATGATTCTAATTCCCGGAGAATCCTGTATATGATGGTCCGTTTGTCGTGCACGCAATGGTTTTTCATTGCTATTAGCACAACCCCGGAGAATCCTGTATATGATGGTCCGTTTGTCGTGCACGCAATGGTTTTTCATTGCTATTAGCACAACTATTAGACTACATTAGAATTATTAGACTATATTAGACTACATTAGAAGCCTGCTAGAAGAATAATGACTGATAATACCTGCGCTGGCGTATTATTTAATTGGTTGCACTGCGAGTATACATATTGATGTATGTATATTTACTTTCTGAGTATACATCTATAGTAAGGTAACCATGGTAAAGGCAAGGTGAATGAATGTGCCTGAAATCAAATTTCCTGACTTTCGTGGGTACCGCGAACAAACCGTGGATACCGCGAACAAACCGTGGATATCGCGAACAAATCGTGGACACCGCGAATATATCTAGGTTGGGATGCATATTTATTGACTATAAGTAAATCCGTGCAGATTGCAAGGGCTAAGAAAGTCATGATAACCTCTTAAGCTGTGTCCATGTCCACACATAGTCAGTCAATCGATAATCGAAGGACGGTCGTCGACTATATGTGGATTGTGGACACAGCTTGAAGGTAAACATGGTAAAGGCAAGGTGAATGAATGTGCCTGAAATCAAATTTCCTGACTTTCGTGGGTACCGCGAACAAACCGTGGATATCGCGAACAAATCGTGGACACCGCGAATTTCTTTCAATTTTGACGATGAACGGTAAAACAGCTCTTGTCCTCGTTTATTGATTCCAAAGAGCAAAAAAGACGTTTGCTTTCTTCCCCTTTGCTAAGACAATACAACAGTGTGTCGTTATTGCAACGAATTTTGAGCAATACCTTCTAAATTCTAGGTATCTCTCTACCTTCTCGTCCTTTAGAAGTCGACACACACGGATTATAAGGAACAAGGAACAAACAAATGGGTAATTAGGATAGAAAGAACAGATCCATATCCCGCCCAGACCATAAATAAAATTACTAGAATTAGAAGAATCAAAAGTAATAATACAAGTAGCTGTACAAAAATCTTCGAAACAAAGGGATATTTTAAGTGAATTTTAGGGGCAGTTTTTAGATTGTAATGAATATTCGAATAGTGACACGAATTACGACAACTAAATTCTAGGTATCTCTCTACCTTCTCGTCCTTTAGAAGTCGACACACACGGATTATAAGGAACAAACAAATGGGTAATTAGGATATAAAAGATGAATCCATACCCCGCACAGACCATAAATTAAAGAACTAGAATTAGAAGAATCAAAAGTAATAATACAAGTAGCTGTACAAAAATCTTTGAAACAAAGGGATGTATGAATTTTAGGGGCAGTTTTTAGATTGTGATGATAATGAATATTCGAACAGTGACACGAATTACGACAAAAGTATTACTGTTGTTTGTAAACAATAAATACGATTTGGGTAAAAATAACCAAGGATTACATTCCTACTTACAATACAACTAAAGCACACAAAAACATTAATATTGTTAAGGTGGGCAGCTCCTCAAGTGAGAGTGTACTTATTAAGATAACAAATTCACACAAAAACATTAATATTGTTAAGGTGGGCAGCTCCTCAAGTGAGAGTGTACTTATTAAGATAACAAATTGTTTTTTCTGTATGACGCCTCCTCGAAACAAAAGATCCAAATAAAACAAGTAAAAATAAATACAAAAGTGTTATTGAAATGGTTTTGACAGACAAAGTAAGCCTTGGCCAGACAATATGGGGAGTTCAGGGGGAAATGAAAAATGATGAAGTCTGGAGGGGCAGTTCTGGCAGTAAATTTGGAAATAAGAAGACTGGCATCCGGATCAGCTAGACATAGTAACAAATGCCTGGAGAGTAGTGGAAGTTAGAAGAAATGTACATGTACACACAAGTATGTTTAATAATTGCTCTCATGGAAAAGTCTTACTAAACAGAAGCGACAAAAAAATGGATCACATCATCGTCGTTAAAAAATTAAGCAAAATGTCAGAAAAAGACAACATAATGAGACCAACCAATGCAAGAGTGTTCAAACAGACATTTATTCCACGAATGAAGTAAGCACAGTTACAAGTAAGGGAGATTTTATGATTCTCAAGATGACACACTCAACTGATCCTGACGGAAATGAAAAGAAAACACTCGACAATCTATCAAAGACACAATACAAGTAAGGGAGATTTTATGATTCTCAAGATGACACACTCAACTGATCCTGACGGAAATGAAAAGAAAACACTCGACAATCTATCACACATCATAAACACCACGAAGAAACATCAAAAATCCTAATAAAAACACAACGTAAATACTTGATAAAATAAATGATAGGTGTAATATTCGATGACAATAAAATTCGAATACCAGATATCTTCGTGAAGATGAAAAAGTACTAAACTCAAAATCACTTAGCATATCAACATAAGTAGAAAAGAGCATGCACTTCAAAACTAAATTAAAAAAATCAAGACGTATTAGTCCAAGTCAGTCCTGAAAATATTCATAATAACCATGCCCAGGGGGACTTGCAGCACTGATTACTTCGGATAGATACAGAGTGGTTCAAAGTATAGGAGATAGGAGACTCGGATGTCACCTAAAATGGTTAAGAGGCCAATAAAACTGCTAGGTGTGGGACTCAATGACTTAGTATAGAAAATTCACAAGAAAACTAGTTAAAATAGGTTTGAAAAAGCAAGTACCTGATAGTAATGGATGATTAAGTTGAACTGAGTTCGTGTACTTATCCCTGCAGATCTGTCTTACTTTCCATCTTTCCAGCACGTCCAGAATCTATAGACTTCTTAAACTTTTCACATCGCAAATCAATAGGTGCTCTTAAAGTATTAAACTAAATAATGCCCGTGTGGATTTATCAGTTCGGGTCAATGTGTACCAAAATTTCCTCTTTTTCTGAGCCTTTATAGCAGGATTATAGCACAATTAGCTTTTCCATCCAACACATATCGTTCCGTTTCTTTTCAAAGGAAACAAATGAAGAGAAATTAATCTAGATGAGCTCAAGCACATACTACAAATACTAAAAGAACGCACGGTGATTATAGCTCAAATTTTACGAGGATCACCCAACAAAACAACACGACCAAAAACAACCTCAAGCAACAAGAAGATAATTAAATTACAATTACAAACTACCTACTTAAGCCTAACCACGAATGTGTTGAAGAAGAACAAAAGGAAAAACTAGAAGAAGAAAACATTGATTGTTGTATAATATGAAGGTTAAGAAATTAACTGAATGACACGAATGTCATTAGAAATACAGTCGAAGAATTAATACGGGGTGAACACGAACACGCTAATGTGAACAGAAACATTCATTATCTTGTCAAAAGCTTTTTGAATGTACAGGGGGGATCAGTCCTATGTCACATGTGTAGTTGATACTGTACTCACAGTTTTCAAACATGGAGTGAATCACAATAAAAGAAAGGTTGACTGAATATAAGAGAAAATCAAAATAACTGAAGAATAATAGCAATTAAAGGTTGAGTGAATATAAGAGAAAATGCAAAATAACTGAGGAATAATAGCAATTAAAGTACAAAGAGGACAAATGGCCGATATTTGTTTAAAAATTTGGAATTGACTACTAACAGACACTTCGGAAAGCAGAAAGACGTATGTAGTTGATCTAGTTCTAGAAATGGACATCTTCTACAAAACAAAATGTCAGGTACGTGGAAATGTCTGGTTTGGTGTTTAGTTGTTTAGTCTTATTACATGAGCTTCAAAGACTTTGTCAATCTTGCCAAACCTATCCAAAATTCTGCATTGAGCACATCCTTGTTTACCACTCTTTCATCCATCTTTCTTCCTAATTGCTCTTCGGGTTTATGAACTTTGCTTTTATCGGAATCAATAAAAAATTGTACACATTCCTCTTTGCTTTAATTACTTAAAAAAAAAACACGTCAGTTCAAAAAATTGTCGAGGAAATTGTAAACAATTTACGAGTTTTTTGATTGCTGTATAAAACAATTGAACATAGTATATCATTTCACAAAAATCGTAAGAAAACTTCGTTGTTTATGTTTGACATGTGGAGGAGTGTCTGAAACGTTCAATGTTGGGTGCTACATTGTCGTTCAAAGTATAGGGGACTTGGATGGCACTAAAAACGGTCAACTGGGACTCACTGTAGAAAATTCACAAGATAGTCGGAGAAAAGATAACGGAAGAAAGCACCTAATATAGTAATGGAAGATGGGATAACCAGAGTTGGTGGCTGATTTCCATCATTTCACCACATCCAGAATAGATGGACTTTCAACTTCACAGCGGAAATCAATTTATTGATACCTATTGGTTTGTGCACATCTGGATTTTACAGTTTGGGTAAACACGTCTTCAAACATCGACCTTTTTCGGGGTCTTTTACAGCAGGATTCTCACGTTATGACCGTTTCCACCCAACACATATCGTTCCGTTTCTTCTGCTTAAATAAAGGGCAATAAAATATCTTCTACCCAACATCAATAAATTTATTCATGGGTCATGGTCATGGAGGCTTTGCTGTAATTGCAGTACCAAGTTTTAATAATGAGGAATACAGGGCAAATTTAAGGAGCAATAGGAACAAAGTCTATAGAAGAATTTAAGACAAATAGCACTGAGAAATCCATAATGGATACCTCATGTTTTCTTGATGGTATCTCAAAAGTTGAAAACATAGGAGTGGGTAACAACATCAGAAAACTAGTGTGAAAAAACGTGAAGTGTTTTGACTTTTTGAGAAGTGCAGTACCAAGTTTTAATAATGAGGAATACAGGGCAAATTTAAGGAGCAATAGGAACAAAGTCTATAGAAGAATTTAAGACAAATAGCAGAAATAAGCAATCAGTGTTTTAAGGAGCAGTAGGACACCTTTAAGCTTCAAATCTACGGCTTAGCGTACCGTACCAAACAGATTAATGAAGACTCACATGGGCCCTATCAACTCACAAGTGTTAGGACTCTTGACTCAATGAACCTATTTACAGATTGACTGTATAATTAATGATCCATAGACCCAGTGTTCCGATGATTTAATATTGTTCACGAATCAAAACTCAAGAGAAGAAGACCTCAACAACAAGAACACAAGTGTTTGGTGAGTCTTCATGAAGTAACCTCAGGATGTTATTAAACTTGCCATCATATAGTGTGAACATGCTGTGATGAAGTCCACTGGAAAGCTTTTACTAGGATAACAAGATAATTAATTGACACAATAATTTCTTTAGGATCAATAAATAATAATCCATTGCCTTCGAAGAACAAGTAGGAAAGGATTAGAAGACCAAAACATAATAAACCATTGCTGAACGATTGTACATGTACGTATACATAAGAGCATTTGACGAGAGATAGTATTTAGTTCAAAAACTTTTAGGTACTAACTGCCAGCAAGAAAGTTCCCATGGATTTGAATTATGTAAATCGGATGACGTAACAGTGTCTCTGTATTCCCTATCTTTGACTGTATTTAATGATCTATAGACCCATAGTGTTCCGATGATTTAATATTGTTCACGAATCAAAACTCAAGAGAAGAAGACCTCAAAAACAAGAACACAAGTGTTTGGTGAGTCTTCATGAAGTAACCTCAGGATGTTATTAAACTTGGCAGTAGGACACCTTTAAGCTTCAAATCTACGGCTTAGCGTACCGTACCAAACAGATTAATGAAGACTCACATGGGCCCTATCAACTCTCAAGTGTTAGGACTCTTGACTCTATGAACCTATTTACAGATTGACTGTATAATTAATGATCCATAGACCCAGTGTTCCGATGATTTAATATTGTTCACGAATCAAAACTCAAGAGAAGAAGACCTCAACAACAAGAACACAAGTGTTTGGTGAGTCTTCATGAAGTAACCTCAGGATGTTATTAAACTTGCCATCATATAGTGTGAACATGCTGTGATGAAGTCCACTGGAAAGCTTTTACTAGGATAACAAGATAATTAATTGACACAATAATTTCTTTAGGATCAATAAATAATAATCCATTGCCTTCGAAGAACAAGTAGGAAAGGATTAGAAGACCAAAACATAATAAACCATTGCTGAACGATTGTACAATGTACATGTACAATGTACATGTACATTGTACATGAGAGCATTTGACTTAAGACAGATAGTATTTAGTTCAAAAACTTTTAGGTACCAACTGCCAGCAAGAAAGTTCCCATGGATTTGAATTATGTAAATCGGATGACGTAACAGTGTCTCTGTATTCCCTATCCTGTTATCATAATTATAATTGAGACACCTTGCAAATCGATATAAGTTGATACCAAGACAAGTGCATATAAAGATTGCATTTGGAATGGAAACGCAAGCACATTTTATGAACGTACCTGCATAATATTTAAAAGAACAGATTAATGAGAATAGAACTGAGACCTGGGACCAGAACAGATCACGTATGCCGACTTCCAATTCTAGAAGGTGCATAGAGTATCAAGAAGGATCCAAAAGTTCTGGCCAAGAGAGTCATGGAAATCAAACGTCCTAACATTACAACATATTTTAAATTTTATGACAACTACTATGTTTTCCAGGACATCAAACGTCCTAACATTACAACATATTTTAAATTTTATGACAATTACTATGTTTTCCAGGATAATATTCGTCTACGGAGGCTGTTGCTTTGAACTCACCCTATTATTTGGGCTGACAAGTGTACAACATCCCATAAACAAAGATGTCCCCGTATTTCAATCCCACGGATTTACATCTCCCCAGGTTTTTGCATGTCTCTACCGTCTAATTATAATTTTTCCGAGGGATTATTTTTCAGCAAAATATCAATATTTTCATAACCAAGGGTGAAAAGTGAGGGAGGAATAACCTTTCAATTTAATTACCTTCACATGATTATGCAAATACCTTGGAAGCTGCAACCTGTAAATGAGACAAATGAGTATAATAATCCATTGCCTTCGAAGAACAAGTAGGAAAGGATTAGAAGACCAAAACATAATAAACCATTGCTGAACGATTGTACATGTACATATCAAACGTCTTAACATTACAACATATTTTAAATTTTATGACAATTACTATGTTTTCCAGGATAATATTCGTCTACGGAGGCTGTTGCTTTGAACTCACCCTATTATTTGGGCTGACAAGTGTACAGCCTTGAATTTTACCGCGCAAAATAAAAAATTTCCACTATGTACTATGCCAGCGATTCTCAACCGAGGAAACGCGTACCCCTGGGGGTGAGCGAGAGACCCTCCGGGAGTACGCGGAGAATTTTTTTTGTTGTAATAGTGGACAAAAGCAAATTTCGATTTTTTACGGCTTATTAGTGCAGTATGTATACAGTTCTGCTGTACAGCAGGGCTGATTGAGAGGCTGCCGAAAAATGCCGAGTCCGTCTGTACACGGGAAAAGGCGAAGAAGGGCGAAAAAACACGGGAAAAGAAAAAGAATTAGAGCAGTACAGTCCAAAAAGGTATTGAATTTTGATCTCAAGGTAGCGCAAAATAAAAAATTTCCACTATGTACTATGCCAGCGATTCTCAACCGAGGAAACGCGTACCCCTGGGGGTAAGCGAGAGACCCTCCGGGAGTACGCGGAGAATTTTTTGTTGTAATAGTGGACAAAAGCAAATTTCGATTTTTTACGGCTTATTAGTGCAGTATGTATACAGTTCTGCAGTACAGCAGGGCTGATTGAGAGGCTGCCGAAAAATGCCGAGTCCGTCTGTACACGGGAAAAGGCGAGGAAAGGGCGAAGAAACACGAGAAAAGAAAAAGAATTAGAGCAGTACAGTCCAAAAAGGTATTGAATTTTGGCCTCAAGGTACCTAACTGAAGTACATACTGAAATTTTTCAAAAAGTACTAAGTGTGTCTAGAACTCAGTAGTAAAAGTACACATCAACCTAGGTAAGGGTACCCGGTACTCATTATGATGGTGGCGGGGGGCTTGTGAGATTAACCCCAGGTACACAAGGGGTACGCGGGCGAAAAAATTGAGACCCGCTGTACTATACGATGAGCTAAATGAAGTTGTATTACTACATGGCCGACGAGGTGCATAGGTGAACATAATTGCCATGACTCTATAGGTGGTAATAGTTTCAGGATTGGAAAAAATGCAAATGCGACAGAGCATACATGGATAAATCCTAGCGCAGAAATGATTGATGAGAAGATAGATCAAGACAAAACACCACAAATCGATACTTGAACTCCTACACATTACAGAAACAGAGAACTACTGGAGTAGAAATTTTTTTAAAAAGGCTATATAAAATCTTTTTTTTGCCATTGTATGTAGGACGTAAAAAATTACCAAGTTGTGGGATTTTAGTTTTGTTCGGCATAAACACTTGCCACAAAATTAACGTTCTCCGCTAAATTTTGTGGCTTGACTTCTAATTGAGGAGCAGAACCACAAACCACCAGATCCGAAATCCACAGCGCCAACTACACCACTGATATTGGTGGCCAGTCTTACTAGCTAGTAGCTATCCATCCATCAAATGCTGGCTCCTATAGCTGTCCAAAGTCCACTCTATCCAACAAAAGAAGCCTGGAAAACTCTACCACTATACAAGTACACAATGAAAAACATGCAGAATTGCAGACAGTGATCTATCGATCAGTGTTCAAAAACAATTCAATACGTGTTGTAGAAAAGGCTTTTCCACCTATGGTGATTGACAATGGTTCGAATCCCAGCCCTCACCTTGAACTTGCATCAGACGCCATGTTGAAATTACGTAAACTAAGAGATTTATGGGATCCTGTACCAAGTTTTGACGGAAAAATCGCTAGAAATCAGTCTTCAGCGATGACCAGTCTTTAGATTTTAGAAAACGATTCGCCCTTTGATGGTAATAATAAAGTTGCATTTTTTACACGACTGTCTTCTTCTTGAGATGCCTCCGGTTCATATTCCAAACCTCAGAAAACACACCTTGTGGAGTAGCGTTGCCGTTTTACTTTCCTTGTCCTCAGAGTGTTATGAATATGAAGTACATTGAGTAGGACGCTTATATCATGTTTCGGTGGTGTAGTGATCAATAGTTCAATACGATCGTCTAGTAACCAGGATTTGATCTAAGCCATTGTGGAATATCATATCAACTATTTTCAGGTTGTCGGTCGTGTCTAAAAGCTCACTTTAAACATTCTTAAAAAAACATCTCAGCTCAACTTCAATAAATCAGGGTTTTCAGACAAAATCCGAGGAAATAGGTTTCGGATGGAAGGAGTCGTGTGGATGGAAGGAAGGAGGTTCGTGTTAGTCGTGTGATGTTCACACCGCATTTTTACTTTTTGTACCAAGATTTGACGGAAAAATCGCTAGAAATCAGTCTTCAGCGATGACCAGTCTTTAGACTTTAGAAAACGATTCGCCCTTTGATGGTAATAATAAAGTTGTATTTTTTACACGACTGTCTTCTTCTTGAGATGCCTCCGGTTCGGATGTTGGCTATCATGACTTTGTTGGCGGTTGCCCGGGACAGTTGGTTTGTTGTTTGGTTAAACCAACTGTAAGCGAGGATTCATTGTTGAACTGACCACCGCGCAGATTTATATATCGGAATATTTCGTCAGAAGTTAAACTTAGAGGCATTTCAATTTTGTGTACCTCTAATCTGCATAAAACCTGTGATGTAAACAATTACATAATTGTCAATGCAAGGATAAATTATCCTGAGAAAAATTGGCAAGCCTAAGCAAGCAAGTTGATTACAATATCCAAAGAGTATAATATTATAATAGGACTTATTGACCCATTATGGGAAACAGATAACACCATGGTTCTTCTCATTATCTACTTGTTTGTATCTAAGATCATAATTATTTCATTACAGTGACAAATGACTAATTATTATTTATGTCCCTTTTAATTTCTTGCCTATATCAGTAAATTAGAGTAGTATTTTCCAGCTAAAGTTGGTTTCTTGCTTAAATAAGCATGAAGGTCACTTCTGTTTTTATTACGTTGAATAAATAACTACTGATAACAATGATAAGTTGATAACAAAACAAGAGGAGTGTGCGATTAATATCCGAGTAGTAAAATATTAAATTAAATAATATGAGTATGACTCCATTTCTGTTTATCTCAATGCATGTGTATGTGTAATATGTCTAGGTTGGACGGAATCAACTGGCTTTGTAATTTTGTAGCTGTCTGCTTTACAGAAGTGCATTGAGCTAAATTCTCTTTAGGGATGAGCTATTCATTTTTCAGCTAAGTCACAACTTTGATGAGTCGGGGTTGTGTTTTTTTTGGGTCTTTTAGGGTCACGTTTACTTTCTATTTCCTATTAAACTCAAACGTTACTGGATGCCAGTGGTGTTTACACGAGTCCAGTAACCGAACTGTCTACTGGCCATGTGTAATCCAGCCATTCTTTTCCCGCAAATGTTTTACACGGGGTTTAATGACAATCAAATATCACATTTCTACACAGAAAGACATGATGTTAATTTCACACATAGCTCTCAAATGATGCATAAAAGGCATACACATTACACATAATACCTTTTACTTAGTAAAGAAATAGGTAGGTAAGTGTTTGTATATCTACATCATCTGTGTTTAACTCCAGGGTGACAGATACTAAAAACAGAAAAAAAGTGAATTATGATTAATTGGTTTAGAAGAAAAAAATCTAAAAATCTGGACAATTAAAAACATCTTTGAAAGCATGCAGTGCATCGTGTTATGGTACACTTCCTTTGACTAACATCATATCTACAGGGTGGGATGCAGATGCAACAGAGGTTTCCTAAAAAGAAAGATCAACAAATAATGGCCAAATATATGATTTTTTTTTTTGCATTTATTAGTGGCGTGTAATATGATATTTGTTCTTCGAGAGGAAATGCAAACGCTTCTGATCTGTGTATTGCGCGATTAGCTAAAATTGGTTGAATGAGAAGCAAAAATTAAAAAAAAAAACATCAAGTGTACTTGAAAGGGTAAGTAAATGTCAAAAAGTTACCTAAAACCATTAAAAGAACAAGTTATGCAGTTCACCCTGTATTTTAGGAATACTTTAATTAATGACCTCAGTTTAAAATCTCAACATGTGTTTACATTTAATAATTTCTAGTATTCAACTTCAACTTTTTTTTAAAAATAATAATAATAACGAAAAAAAAAGTACAATAAAAAGCATTAATTTTTTTATTCACTTTTTTCATAAGAGGGCCAATAAATGAAGAATTACCTATACATATTTGACGGACACATAAGCCCAGAGTGGTTAGGTTAGCTATTCAAAGCTTAAAGTTATTCATTACAAATTTCCATCAGTAAATATGTATTTTCCTTAAATTTTATTGATTCCAAGGACAAGGGGAACGCTTTGCCCTTGACTAATAATTGAACTAAACGGCAGTATCCTTGCTTACCTTACCAAATGGCACTACCGCCCTGGGTGGGCCTTGGCATAAAGCAAATGTTGAGGTTTCGTACTTTTGTGCCACTCAGGGCGTTTTGTGATTTAGGCTTGTTGGCTTCAAGATGAACCCCTAACCTGGGGGACCAGTCCGGCAGTATTCTATTAGTATTTTGTCCGCCGCTTTGCACGGCACCGCTAGCATTACCTCAGTCAACACATCACTGTTCTCAAGCACGCGTCGCGCGCCTGCAAGCTCATCGTGTATAGGCAACCTGCCACAACCAGGTGTATTATACAACTTGAACCTCATTATCAGCAAGTCATAAATTAAGTTGAAACCCCTCTCCAGATTATATGGATTATACCTCATTTATACCTACTGCTAGGATGAGACTGAAAAGTCCCTGATGTGAAAAACGGTTTGTTCGCTAAAGTCCTATCGAATGAAATGCTGAAACAGAAGCAAAAAAAAAAGTGTGTAGTGGGCTTCTAGGATCACAAGCAGAAAATGCAGACTAATTAATGAGGTAATCATGTTCAAATCAAGAGGGCTTCAATAATTTATTCACTAGCAATATTCCACCAGAATCAAAATCAAGATCGAAAATTCATCAGCAAACTTTACATCCATTTTTGGGTGCCCAAAACTTCAGACATCCTATAAGACCGTTTGCTCTCCCCCCTCAACAAAGTCCTTGATTCACAATGAAATCCTCACGTTTAGATAGAAGATTTCTCACCAGGCTCTCACTTGATGAAACCCTTTCGTATTTTCATCATCAATGCTTTGAAAAAAATTAAATTGGTCGGATTAAAAAGTACTTAGTACACTAGTAGTACCTATAATTAAATGCTCATAAGCGTGGGAGAAGCAAGACCTTGACAAATGATAGAGAAAGAAAAAAGAAAGCATGTGATAGCGATTAAAAAATGTAAAAGACAAAACTCGGATTTTTTAACAACTTACCTACCAGAAAAAAAATTCAAAATGGGTCAAGACGGCAAAATAGAAAAGGAAAACACTGATATACCAAAACACGATAATTTTTAAAAACAACATAAACATTAAAGAAAGTTGGGTAACAGAAACAAAAGAGTCCCCTTCAACAGTTCATAAATTCCGACAGAAGCTCCCCACAACCAAAATTGAAATCAAAAGTGTGAAACTTCAAAGAGTTAAAGACACTTTGTTACAAATTATGTACAAATCAACCCACACACAAACAAGCAGTACAGTCCAAAAAGGTATTGAATTTTGGCCTCAAGGTACCTAACTGAAGTACATACTGAAATTTTTCAAAAAGTACTAAGTGGGTCTAGAACTCAGTAGTAAAAGTACACATCAACCTAGGTAAGGGTACCCGGTACCCATTATGATGGTGGCGGGGGTTCGTGAGATTAACCCAAGGGGTACGCGGGCGAAAAAAGTTGAGACCCGCTGTACTATACGATGAGCTAAATGAAGTTGTATTACTACATGGCCGACGAGGTGCATAGGTGAACATAATTGCCATGACTCTATAGGTGGTAATAATGGCACAGGAGGTTCAGGATTGGAAAAAATGCAAATGCGACAGAGCATACATGGATAAATCGTAGCGCAGAAATGATTGATGAGAAGATAGATCAAGATAAAACACCACAAATCGATACTTGAACTCCTACACATTACAGAAACAGAGCACTACTGGAGTAGAAAATTTTTTAAAAAGGCTATATAAAATCTTTTCTTTACCATTGTATGTAGGACGTAAAAAATTACCAAGTTTGTGGGATTTTAGTTTTGTTCGGCATGAACACTTGCCCAAATTAACGTTCTCCGCTAAATTTTATGGCTTGACTTCTAGTTGAGGAGCAGAACCACCAACCACCAGATCCGAAATCCACAGCGCCAACTACACCACTGATATTGGTGGCAAGTCTTACTAGCTAGTAGCTATCCATCAATCTTCAGTGACTACCATCCGTCAAATGCTGGCTCCTATAGCTGACCAAAGTCCACTCTATCCAGCAAAAGAAGCCTGGAAAACTCTACCACTATACAAGTAGGTACACAATGAAAAACATGCAGAGTTGCAGACAGTGATCTATCGATCAGTGTTCAAAAACAATTCAATACGTGTTGTAGAAAAGGCTTTTCCACCTGTGGTGATTGACAGGGGTTCGAATCCCAGCCCTCACCTTGAACTTGCATCAGACGCTTTGAATTACGTAAGCTAAGAGATTTATGGGATCCTGTGCCAAGTTTTGACGGAAAAATCGCTAGAAATCAGTCTTCAGCGATGACCAGTCTTTAGACTTTAGAAAACGATTCGCCCTTTGATGGTAATAATAAAGTTGTATTTTTTACACGACTGTCTTCTTCTTGAGATGCCTCCGGTTCGGATGTTGGCTATCATGACTTTGTTGGCGGTTGCCCGGGACAGTTGGTTTGTTGTTTGGTTAAACCAACTGTAAGCGAGGATTCATTGTTGAACTGACCACCGCGCAGATTTATATATCGGAATATTTCGTCAGAAGTTAAACTTAGAGGCATTTCAATTTTGTGCCATTGAGAAAAAAAAATGCAAGTGCAAGAAAATAAAGTACAAGTTCAGGAAAAAAATGCAAGTTCAGCTAAGCGTTTAACCAGACATAATAGGTAGGTCGGACTTTATTTTTATAGCCACTTATAGTTGGCTAATTATACCGTATAGTTCACGCGCATATAATAATAGCCTTACAGAAAAAGATTTGTCCCGTGCACAACAAATGCTTTATTGTACAACTGTACATACAGGGTGAGGAAAAAATATGATAAATGATAGACAAAAATGGTGATAAGTACCTGGTATCTAAGTAGACCCCGTCTGTACACGGGAAAAGGCGAAGAAAAAGAGGAGATATATGTAGTATCTAAGTAGGACAAAACTGATCATGTAAGCAAAGTGAAGATTAGTGGAAGAAAGTAGCGACCTCTGGCAGCAAAGTTATCACAAAATTCACAAAGCAAAAAGGACTCAATTAGCCTCTTTGTCTCATTAAAGGAATCACTCCGTTCAATACTCAAAAAATAATTGTATTTGTCCTATTTCAAAGAAGGTAAAATAGTTCACTACCAGTTGTAAACACGGTAAGTAAACTTTAGTGACACCCTGTACATGGTTGACTTACCAATTAGGTGACTTATTGTTCTTTAACGTTACCAGGGTGATCTTCTCGTAACCTTCACTTACCAATAAGTACCTACTTACCATACAATCCTCTAAATTTTTCAATAGAATTTTACACATACGACTAGCAAAGGTCGATTACTTGTTCTAAAGGCTCTGAAAGATGGGTCTACGGCTCGAGGCTTCACGTTGTGCGCCAAATTTTTGTAATGCTGTGAATAACATTAGAGCCTGCCTCGGCGAGTAATAAAACGGCGTAGACCAGAGTACTTACGATTTTTATCAAATAAGAGGATTTTATTTGGTACACAAAACAAGTAAATGTTACACAAAAGACAATCACTAAAAATTACAAATAAAAAGCTAAATAAAGGTATTCAAAACACTTGAGATTACCAAATTTCGTGCTAAATTCTGGGAAGCTTCTGTAACCTTTCTCAGTTTAGGCCTAACTAACTTTTTCAAAACAAAAACGGACACAACAAAACAACCTATCAGCTGATATAAAGGGGCGCGTTTACACGCAAGGTAGCCACGCAACGTTTACAACGTTACAAAGCATGATTGGTTTATTAAATTAATTATTTAACTTTTTATTAATAAATATCAATAATATAAATAAATAAAGTTAGAAAAATGTAATATTCATTGGTTTTTATTAAAAACCGACGTTTGTTGCCAAAATAACGTCATATTTAAGTGGTCTATTGAAATTCAAATAGAACCTAAGTATTATTATTGGACTTTATTTTTTCGATCGGGGGAGAACCGGAGAACAAAGTTAATGCCTCCGACAATCTTCAGCTTTTAACATCCTCCATTATGCCTCCCTCATCCTGCAGTACCAAAGTATGCCGACCCTGTCAGACAGTGCTGCAGTCGTGTCAAATTTCATTAAATACTGTGACAAATTCTACCACGTCTTGCAATTTTATGCTCCTTGCAAGCTATGCAACGCCGCGGATTTTCTAATTTAAATTGGAAATGTTAACCCTTTGGTGCCCTCACTCCATCGGCATTAGAGATGTGTAAAGATTGATTGAGAGGTTTAACTTAACGTCACTGTCACTGTGTAAATGCTAAGGTTTCTAAATTGGAAATGTTAACCCTTTGGTGCCCTCACTCCATCGGCATTAGAGATGTGTAAAGATTGATTGAGAGGTTTAACTTAACGTCATTGTCACTGTGTAAGTGCTAAGGTTTTAAGTGACGGGGGTTTCACCCTACATTCGGCGACAAGCTACCCGCCTACTCAAAATGTCCTCACACGGCCTCGGTGGGAAAGCCAGCAGCACATGAGATTGGCAAGATGACCACCCATCCGATTACGAACCACGCGCAACGTTTCTTAACTTCAGTTAGCCATTAGGAAATGATGCCTTCAACGTGCTATCGCTGCTGTGAAAGCTCGAAAACAATTCGACAATTAACCCGTGCGGGTTAAAATAATGGGTCGGTGAATTTTGCAATCAATGTAGTGTCTAGACAAGAGACCAATAGTGTCATGGTACTTGGGTTAATTGACTTGATTAGTGTCCGTATTGATGTATACCCGAACACTAGGCCATGATTAGACGCGAGTTATGATTGGTTCGAGTCCCTCAATGGGATTAATTAATTGTCCCAGACTGTCCGACAAAAACGTATTTTTTTTTTTCTCATTTTTTAAAGAGCGTTAAAAAAGGCCTTCATAATACATAACAACATATCATGGACTCTTTTATTGTGCGTCTAAGCACATAACATCTTGATGGATGCCTCGGTAACTCTGTGAAGGTCCATATTGATAGAGAGCACATAAGGTTGAATGTTACAAATTTGTGTCCTAAGATATAGACATTCTCAGTTGCTCAGGCCCAGGTCCATGATAAAACGCTTGAGCATGCTTGTATATTGAGCCCGAACAGTCTCCAAGCATTCTCAAAAGTCAGCAAAAAATTCATCAACCTAATCCTAGGCCTATACTTTTCATCACTCAGCATCTCTCAGAGTCATCAGATGAGATAGAAACAGCAAGAGCAATCTTCTCCTCTTCTTAACCACTCTCTCCAATATGTTCCCAAATTTCCAAACCGAGGATGAAGAATAACTCTTCCCTCTCCAATATGTTCCCAAATTTTCAGACCTAAAGAACACACCTGACATCAATATTTTCTCATATTTACCTACGACATGACAACCTAGTGGATAATACACTGATCCTAATTAATATTCGTGAGAGTGGCTGAGTCCTTCATCCACAAAACCAGCACCCAAATCATTTTACTTCCACTTAATCCCCTCGATCTTTTCAGAAGGAAACCTCTACTTGCTGGAACAATTAGTTTATATCCTTATTTACTATTTGAATTTCTTGCGCTGAGACATCTCTGATTCAAGTTTTGTATTAATAGTGTTCAGGCCCGATTTGAGCGGGGGTATTATATGGAATATACCTCATTTATACCTACTGCTAGGATGAGACTGAAAAGTCCCTGATGTGAAAAACGGTTTGTTCGCTAAAGTTCTATCGAATGAAATGCTGAAACAGAAGCAAAAAAAGTGTGTAGTGGGCTTCTAGGATCACAAGCAGAAAATGCAGACTAATTAATGAGGTAATTATGTTCGAATCAAGAGGGCTTCAATAATTTATTCACTAGCAACATTCCACCAGAATCAAAATCAAGATCGAAAATTCATCAGCAAACTTTACATCCATTTTTGGGTGCCCAAAACTTCAGACATCCACGTTTGTGAGGAGTGGGCGAACAAATAAATTTATAAACAAAATCCCGAGAAAACAGGGAGCGAAAACAACGCAAACATACATACGAACATTGTAGCAATCATTCGGTGTAATAAATCTATTACTTTATTAGTTCTGACTACTTCTGACCATGTAGTTAATATGTATGCTCTCGCCTCACCGACCTCCAGTCTCAACAGAAACTGTAACAATTCTTCAAGGTTCCGGTGGTTGGAGAATGCTAGGGACCGCTGATAGTTTGGTAAAATATTGTGTTCTACAATCTCCAGCTGTTCCAGTTGAGAAAGCGGTCTCGACAGCATATCAAACAAATTGATCATTTTTGAAATGAAGTCAGACATCCTACAAGACCGTTTGCTCTCCCCCTGAACAAAGTCCTTAATTTACAATGAAATCCTCACGTTGAGATAGAAGATTTCTCTCTTTCTGAAACCCTTTCCTATTTTCATCATCAATGCTTTGAAAAAAAATAAATTGGTCGGATTAAAAAGTACTTAGTACCCTAGTAGTACCTAGTACCTATAATTAAATGCTCATAAGCGTGGGAGAAGCAAGACCTCGACAAATGATAGAGAAAGAAAAAAGAAAGCATGTGATAGCGATTAAAAAATGTAAAAGACAAAACTCGGATTTTTCAACGACTTACCAGAAAAAAAAAATCCAAAATGGGTGAAGACGGCAAGATAGAAAAGGAAAACACTGATATACCAAAACACGATAATTTTTAGAAACAACATAAACATTAAAGTCAGACATCCTACAAGACCGTTTGCTCTCCCCCTGAACAAAGTCCTTAATTTACAATGAAATCCTCACGTTGAGATAGAAGATTTCTCACCAGGCTCTCACTTGATGAAACCCTTTCCTATTTTCATCATCAATGCTTTGAAAAAAATAAATTGGTCGGATTAAAAAGTACTTAGTACCCTAGTAGTACCTATAATTAAATGCTCATAAGCGTGGGAGAAGCAAGACCTCGACAAATGATAGAAAAAGAAAAAAGAAAGCATGTGATAGCGATTAAAAAATGTAAAAGACAAAACTCGGATTTTTCAACGACTTACCAGAAAAAAAAAATCAAAATGGGTGAAGACGGCAAAATAGAAAAGGAAAACACTGATATACCAAAACACGATAATTTTTAGAAACAACATAAACATTAAAGAAAGTTGGGTAACAGAAACAAAAGATTCCCCTTCAACAGTTCATAAATTCCGACAGAAGCTCCCCACAACCAAAATTGAAATCAAAAGTGTGAAACTTCAAAGAGTTAAAGACACTTTGTTACAAATTATGTACAAATCAACCCACACACAAACAAAACATTTGCCAAAAAACGTCCAAAATTTGTTTCTCGACTGCGTCTGATAATTCACATGTTTGCACATAAAAAACACAATTAATCAGTTTATAAAGACGCTGGTAATTAGTAATGTAGTCAAAATGTTTAACATGGTTGTTGACAAAATAAACAACAGAATTTGAGAAATTTTGTCAAAGAAAACAACTCTTCTCAGGAACCGAACTGAAATTTTCTAGAGGGGGGTAATGGATAACTTAATTTTGTTATTGAAAATCAAACCATCTCCTAGCCGATTAACAAAATTTTAATGTTAATCATATTCTATTATTCAGTAACTTTATTTGATTCTTTCTTATTGATTAATTCTGTGAAAATATGCCTAGAAATTACATCTGTAAACGCTCCTAATAAAGCTGGAGAAGCACAAACATAATTAAAAGAAGAACACTAACAACAGTTTAATGAGTTATTATTTGCCAATGGCATTGACAGCAACAGAAGCTAAGAGTTGCAAAGAACATCAAAGCTTCAACACTCCATTATTGACACAATATACCACCGACATGCCGCGAATGTTGCAAAATATTGAGAAATTGTGAACAGTCAACAGAAAGAAGTCAAGACTCCAAGAAAGACAGGAGATGGAGTACAGAAGAAAGCAAAAGATGGAGCAGAGATCAAGGAAAATCACACTTTATTTGCAACCAAAGACTTTCCATTGGTAGGACAATAAAACAGTAGCAACATAATATGTGGTACCAATCAAGGAGTCGAGTCGGTTAGACATCAACTGATGCACTGGTACATTACAAAATCAGAAACACAAAGCCAGCATTGAAACTACAAACTATCATTTGATCAAAAAGCTCAACAAATTTTTCCATTAATAAATCAGTCCAGAAAATTCAACAGGATAATGATAGGTTTTCGGATTACACAATACGTAACTCGAGTGGAGTATTGAATCTACCCATAGTAAGACTAAATAAGCACGTGCAAACTCGTGTGTACTCATATGACAAAACACAGTTCGCAAGTTGTAAATCAGAATCGCCTGCGGCAAAAGTGGATGGCATATTAATAAAAGATATTTCACAGCGCTATAAAGCTCGATACTTGGCGAGAAGTACAAGAAATCTGTTCACTGGCACTGAAACAGAAGAAAAATATGAAGAAAAAAAGTGGAATGGACAAACAAGAAAAAAGAAGACAATAAAGAAGAGATGGAAGGAAACAAAGTCAGAATCGCCTGCGGCAGAAGTGGATGGCATATTAATAAAAGATATTTCACAGCGCTATAAAGCTCGATACTTGGCGAGAAGTACAAAAAATCTGTTCACTGGCACTGAAACAGAAGAAAAATATGAAGAAAAAAAGTGGAATGGACAAACAAGAAAAAGAAGACAATAAAGAAGAGATGGAAGGAAACAAACAGCAGAGACAAAGAACAAGAATAACTGCGACGAAGATTTAAAAATAAGAGAGGAAATAAAAAATGAAGCAGTAAAAGAAATAGATGATCACGTACACATATGTGGCAGAAGCAAGTATTAAATTTGTCACCAGTAATACTAGAATCAGAAAAGTTCTAGAAACAGTACATTTTGTTTTCAACAAATGGGCAGTCAAATAAACGAAATTGCCGTTTACAAACTTATAGTTGGCTAATTATACCGTATAGTTCACGCGCATATAATAATAGCCTTACAGAAAAAGATTTGTCCCGTGCACAACAAATGCTTTATTGTACAACTGTACATACAGGGTGAGGAAAAAATATGATAAATGATAGACAAAAATGGTGATAAGTACCTGGTATCTAAGTAGACCCCGTCTGTACACGGGAAAAGGCGAAGAAAAAGAGGAGATATATGTAGTATCTAAGTAGGACAAAACTGATCATGTAAGCAAAGTGAAGATTAGTGGAAGAAAGTAGCGACCTCTGGCAGCAAAGTTATCACAAAATTCACAAAGCAAAAAGGACTCAATTAGCCTCTTTGTCTCATTAAAGGAATCACTCCGTTCAATACTCAAAAAATAATTGTATTTGTCCTATTTCAAAGAAGGTAAAATAGTTCACTACCAGTTGTAAACACGGTAAGTAAACTTTAGTGGAGAAAAAAAAATGCAAGTGCAAGAAAATAAAGTACAAGTTCAGGAAAAAAATGCAAGTTCAGCTAAGCGTTTAACCAGACATAATAGGTAGGTCGGACTTTATTTTTATAGCCACTTATACCTGGCTAATTATACCGTATAGTTCACGCGCATATAATAATAGCCTTACAGAAAAAGATTTGTCCCGTGCACAACAAATGCATTATTATACAACTGTACATACAGGGTGGAGAAAAAAATATAATAAATGATACACATAAATGGTGATAAGTACATGGTATCTAAGTAGACCCCGTCTGTACACGGGAAAAGGCGAAGAAAAAGAGGAGATATAGTATCTAAGTAGGACAAAACTGATCATGTAAGCAAGGTGAAGATTAGTGGAAGAAAGTAGCGAACTCTGGCAGCAAAGTTATCACAAAATTCATAAAGCAAAAAAGACTCAATTAGCCACTTTGTCTCATTAAAGGAATCACTCCGTTCAATTCTCAAAAAATAATTGTATTTGTCCTATTTCAAAGAAGGTAAAATAGTTCACTACCAGTTGTAAACACAGTAAGTAAACTTTAGTGACACCCACACCCTGTACATGGTTGACTTACCAATTAGGTGACTTATTGTTCTTTAACGTTACCAGGGTGATCTTCTCGTAACCTTCACTTACCAATAAGTACCTACTTACCATACAATCCTCTGTCTATATCTATTTACTAACCATACAATACTCTAGCAATGTGTGCAGAAAAAATAAAAGTTTATCTAATCAACACATTAACTGTAATTGAACTTTACCTATTATCATGTAAAAGTGTCCAGTGTCCTTTTATTGCAAGTTTAATTTTAACTTTGTTGTGTTGGAGTGTTGGTCTATGGACTGCTTTTAGGTGATGACGTAAAATTGGCCAACAAATATTGTGTGATAACGATAAGCTTAACGTTACCAGGGTGATCTTCTCGTAACCTTCACTTACCAATAAGTACCTACTTACCATACAATCCTCTGTCTATATCTATTTACTTACCATACAATACAATACTCTACCTATGATTCTTATATCCTCCATGTGTGCAGAAAAAAATAAAAGTTTATCTAATCAACACAATATTGTGTGATAACGGTAAGCATGCATGATTGGTTAATTAAATTAATTAATTAACTTTTTATTAAGAAATATCAATAATATAAATAAATAAAGTTAGAAAAAAGTAATTTTCATTGGTTTTTATTAAAAACCTACGTTTGTTGCCAAAATAACGTCATATTTACGTGGTCTATTGAAATTCAAATAGAACCTAAGTATTATTATTGGACTTTATTTTTTCGATCGGGGGAGAACCGGAGAAGTCGGAGAACAAAGTTAATGCCTCCGGCAATCTTCAGCACATCCTTCATGATGCCTCCCAGGCCTCCCTCATCCTTACAAATTTCCATCAGTAAATATGTATTTTCCTTAAATTTTATTGATTCCAAGGGCAAGGGAAACGCTTTGCCCTTGACCAATAATTGAACTAAACGGCAGTATCCTTGCTTCCCTTACCAAATGGCACTACCGCCCGGGGTGGGCCTTGGCATAAAGCAAATGTTGAGGTTTCGTAACTTTGTGCCACTCAGGGCGCTTTGTGATTTAGGGTTGTTGGCTTCAAGATGAACCCCTAACCTGGAGGACCAGTCCGGCAGTATTCTATTAGTATTTTGTCCTCCGCTTTGCACGACACAGCTAGCATTTATATTATACAGAAATATTTCAGTATATAATTCTGTTATGTTTTAAAGAAGGTATTTTGTAGGAAATAATGAGACATAAAATTAAAAACAATTTGGTTAATTTTATTACTATTATGGCGTAGCGGCGTAGGTCCAGTTCATTAAACTTATGCAGTCATACAACAATAGCAGTAAGTACAGCAACAAAGGTCAAAAATAGATTTGATAACAAATTTAAAAATGTCCTCACACGGCCTCGGTGGGAAAGCCAGCAGCACATGAGATTGGCAAGATGACCACCCATCCGATTACGAACCACGCGCAAGGTTTCTTAACTTCAGTTAGCCATTAGGAAATGATGCCTTTAACGTGCTGTCGCCGCTGGCTGTGAAGCTCGAAAACAAATTGACAGTTAACCTAGTTAATTGACAGACAGCGGGTTAAAATGATGGGTCGGTGAATTTTGCAATCAATGCAGTGTCTAGACAAGAGACCAATAGTGTCATGGTACTTGGGTTAATTGACTTGATTAGTGTCCGTATTGATGTATACCCGAACACTAGGCCATGATTAGACGCGAGTTATGATTGGTTCGAGTCCCTTAATGGGATTAATTAATTGTTGCAGACTGTCCGCCATAAATGGCATTTTTTTTCTTCAAATTTCTAAGAGGGTTATTAAAAAGGGCTTCATTCTACATAACAACATATCATGGACTCTTTTATTGTGCGTCTAACAAAAGCACATAACATCTTGATGGATGCCTCGGTAACTCTGTGAAGGTCCATATTGATAGAGAGCACATAAGGTTGAACTGTACAAAACTGTGTCATAGGATATAGATATGCTCAGGACAATTTCAGATCGGGAAAACTCGTATGACGACTTGACTCAGGTGTAACAGATCTGAACCTGTTTGGTGGAGGTGCAGACAACCAAAATTGAAATCAAAAGTGTGAAACTTCAAAGAGTTAAAGACACTTTGTTACAAATTATGTACAAATCAACCCACACACAAAAAAAAAAAAACATTTGCCAAAAAACGTCCAAAATTTGTTTCTCGACTGCGTCTGATAATTCACATGTTTGCACATAAAAAACACAATTAATCAGTTTATAAAGACGCTGGTAATTAGTAATGTAGTCGAAATGTTTAACATGGTTGTTGACAAAATAAACAACAGAATTTGAGAAATTTTGTCAAAGAAAACAACTCTTCTCAGGAACCGAACTGAAATTTTCTTATAGAGGGGGGTAATGGATAACTTAATTTTGTTATTGAAAATTAAACCATCTCCTAGCCGATTAACAAAATTTTAATGTTAATCATATTCTATTATTCAGTAACTTTATTTGATTCTTTCTTATTGATTAATTCTGTGAAAATATGCCTAGAAATTACATCTGTAAACGCTCCTAATAAAGCTGGAGAAGAACAAACATAATTAAAAGAAGAACACTAACAACAGTTTAATGAGTTATACTTTATTTGATTCTTTCTTATTGATTAATTCTGTGAAAATATGCCTAGAAATTACATCTGTAAACGCTCCTAATAAAGCTGGAGAAGCACAAACATAATTAAAAGAAGAACACTAACAACAGTTTAATGAGTTATTATTTGCCAATGGCATTGACAGCAACAGAAGCTAAGAGTTGCAAAGAACATCAAAGCTTCAACACTCCATTATTGACACAATATACCACCGACATGCCGCGAATGTTGCAAAATATTGAGAAATTGTGAACAGTCAACAGAAAGAAGTCAAGACTCCAAGAAAGACAGGAGATGGAGTACAGAAGAAAGCAAAAGATGGAGCAGAGGTCAAGGAAAATCACACTTTATTTGCAACCAAAGACTTTCAAGAAATTGTGAACAGTCAACAGAAAGAAGTCAAGACTCCAAGAAAGACAGGAGATGGAGTACAGAAGAAAGCAAAAGATGGAGCAGAGATCAAGGAAAATCACACTTTATTTGCAACCAAAGACTTTCCATTGGTAGGACAATAAAACAGTAGCAACATAATATGTGGTACCAATCAAGGAGTCGAGTCGGTTAGACATCAACTGATGCACTGGTACATTACAAAATCAGAAACACAAAGCCAGCATTGAAACTACAAACTATTCAAGGAGTCGAGTCGGTTAGACATCAACTGATGCACTGGTACATTACAAAATCAGAAACACAAAGCCAGCATTGAAACTACAAACTATCATTTGATCAAAAAGCTCAACAAATTTTTCCATTAATAAATCAGTCCAGAAAATGCAACAGGATAATGATAGGTTTTCGGATTACACAATACGTAACTCGAGTGGAGTATTGAATCTACCCATAGTAAGACTAAATAAGCACGTGCAAACTCGTGTGTACGTAAAAGAAATAGATGATCACGTACACATATGTGGCAGAAGCAAGTATTAAATTTGTCACCAGTAATACTAGAATCAGAAAAGTTCTAGAAACAGTACATTTTGTTTTCAATAAATGGGCAGTCAAATAAACGAAATTGCCGTTTACAAAAATAGAACTACAGGCATCAATATCGATAATGAAATTGCTATAAATCTACATCTAGCTTTTACAGAAAATGCATAGTAGTGGGTGAAGTGACTAAACCTTTACTAATAAAATAATCTTTCAAATTGCAACATATCGTCATGGTCTCAAAAAAGCCAATCCCATAGAATCACGGTCTTGAC
The DNA here is from genome assembly GCF_000475195.1 of Diaphorina citri. Taxonomy (NCBI): domain Eukaryota; kingdom Metazoa; phylum Arthropoda; class Insecta; order Hemiptera; family Psyllidae; genus Diaphorina; species Diaphorina citri. The sequence continues at coordinate 149,119 of NW_007377896.1, read as the reverse complement.
CACAATGCCTCTGGCAAGCATATGGGTATTATTAACACTCAAGATCAAGCCAAACTTTTTTTCATGTAGGCGTACAACAGGATAATCTATCCAATCCAATGACTATCATTTCAATATACTGGCCGATGTTCATACGGCCAGCGTTATTAATATTAGTTCTTCTAAGATGTGTAGTGCATTAAATCATGCAACGTTAGACATCAAGACAGGGAATCATGTGAGCTTGGATGCTGCATGTTGGATCATCATCGTAATAATCAACTTCTTAGAGCTGTTCCAAAGTATGCCGACCCTGTCAGACAGTGCTGCAGTCGTGTCAAATTTCATTAAATACTGTGACAAATTCTACCACGTCTTGCAATTTTTATGCTCCTTGCAAGCTATGCAACGCTGCGGATTTTCTAATTTAAATTGGAAATGTTAACCCTTTGGTGCCCTCACTCCATCGGCATTAGAGACGTGTTTAATCGTCACTGTATGACTGTTAAGGTTTTTACTGGGATTTTACCCTTCATTCATTTAGAAACTTCGGTACTTGGATTGCAACATTAAATCATGCAACGTTAGACATCAAGACAGGGAATCATGTGAGCTTGGATGCTGCATGTTGGATCATCATCGTAATAATCAACTTAGAGCTGTTGGATGCAAGGAGTCTTGTGTTCTGTGTACCTAACTTATAAAAGATGATCTCCCTCCAATAGTGTGCTTACTCGTAGAGTTGTAAAATAAGCTATGGACTCTTTAAAAGTACCAACTTACCAAGTTGAACTTTGATAACTAGTCAATTAATTGTTTTCATAAACTTGAGGAATATTTATGTTGATAAATCAATCATCTTTGAACTTAAGGGTGGAAGGTATGACCTTCAAAGGCATCTTGAACTAATTCAATTGTCAACTAGAGAACAATGTTATTATTTATTGACAATGTTTCGTATATCTTTGAACATATCTTGATCATTTTCTTTGCCGTTGGTTGGGCTTTCAAGGAAAACCATTGTTAATGTCACTAGAATTTCTAGAATGTCAAGAATTTCTGCATACTTGACATCTTCTAGATTACATAATAATCACTGTTGTTGTTCGATTTCCAATATTGTTTCATCAAATGTTTGGAGCAAGGAGCAAGAGCTGAGCTTCATCTCGAGCACAGATCTCATCTTCCTATAATAGAGAGATATCGTTGTCTCTAAGACAAGAGAGTAGAGTGGAAGATAGATTGAGGGAGGTCCTAACATTTGAGTAGTTTTGACATTCATTGATGATCATCTTAAAAATAGTGATGATGCTAAAAACCGCGCAATTAAAAGTTATCACGCAGTAGCGCACTCTCGGAAAATTGCTAGAACTACAAAATTCTTAGCTGAGATAACGTAAAAAATAAGATTAGGAAGTAGGGAGGTAAGTAAAGTTATTCTTTTTGTTTCCTTTCTTTTAAGTATTTGTCCCCCTTTTTCCGTACTTTACTGACTTGGCTTTCTCTCAAGAACCCATTGAAAAAGAAAGCAGTTCCTAAATTGAAAACTAATAAAAATTTACTCCGATGTACTATTTTTATTCAATTAATTTCGTTTGACTTTCTATCAAAGAGCCTCTTCAATTTAAGTGCCAAATGAAACATCAAGTGAAATTGAATTTCTATATTTTCTATCCTCAACTTTAAAAGGGATTTGATTACTCTATCTTCATTTCATGTAGAAGGCTTTTCCTCCCCCTCAAATTAAAAATAAACAATCCGAGCTTTCTACTTTCCTTTTAAGATTGAGTAAAATCCGAACTAGTATCTAAAATTTAGATCGTTTGACTACGTGAGAATAAACGTCTAAAAACGAATGGTACCCGAAAAATGAGCAACATAAAGAAGGCTTTTCCTCCCCCTCAAATTAAAAATAAACAATCCGAGCTTTCTACTTTCCTTTTAAGATTGAGTAAAATCCGAACTAGTATCGTATCTAAAATTTAGATCGTATGACTACGTGAGAATAAACGTCTAAAAACGAATGGTACCCGAAAAATGAGCAACATAAATCTTCAAAAAAGTTCGTCTAAAGACACCGGAAAACACAGCGGGCATAAACTGCAGAAATCTGAAAAGAAAAATGGCTCATCCCGTTTTACCAACACCAAGACATGGACAAATTTATCACGAGAAAAGTTCACCTGTAAGCCTCTAACTTTGTAGAAATCAAGATTTAGATATAGCTGTAGTAGAAATCTACAAGATAAATGTAGTGGCAATCAAGATAGATGAAGACCATTTGAATATTAAAATACATGATTGGAGGGACAAACCAGATGCAGTTGCGTGCACCACCTGCTTACTCGTAGAGTTGTAAAATAAGCTATGGACTCTTTAAAAGTACCAACTTACCAAGTTGAACTTCGAGAACTAGTCATCTAATTCTAATTGTTGAATATGAAGATTAGCTTGAGGAATATTTATGATTGTAAATCAATCAACTTTGAACTTAAGGTGCTTACTCGTAGAGTTGTAAAATAAGCTATGGACTCTTTAAAAGTACCAACTTACCAAGTTGAACTTCGAGAACTAGTCATCTAATTGTTGAATATGAAGATTAGCTTGAGGAATATTTATGATTGTAAATCAATCAACTTTGAACTTAAGAGTGGAAGGTATAACCTTTGTCAACTAGAGAACAATGTTATTATTTATTGACAATGTTTGGTATATCTTTGAACAAATCTTGATCATTTTCTTTGCCGTTGGGCTTTCAAGGAAAACCATTGTTAATGTCACTAGAATTTCTAGAATGTCAACAATTACTGCATACTTGACATCTTCTAGATTACATAATAATCACTGTTGTTGTTAGATTTCCAATATTGTTTCATCAAATGTTTGGAGCAAGAGCTGAGCTTCATCTCGAGCACAGATCTCATCTTCCTATAATCTCGTCTCTCTACAACTGTTGGGTTATTATATTCTTTTTTTCAAGGTCTTTTATACGAGGAGTCGAGTATATAGGTACACATATACTTGGGTCGTATACTACGAGTAGTAAATAGTAAATCTGATAGTAGTGCTGCTGCTAATGCTTGTAGTAGGGCTTCTAAACCTATATGCACCAGTGCATCTGTGAGGTGATAAGGTGCTAATACGAAATCTTCGGTGCAAGCTGTGCTCTGTGTTTCCTCATACTGGGAGTTTTGTTACTGATGACAGCTTTATGAGTTATAATTATGATCCGGATTTGTGGTCCTATACAAGTGCGTGAACTTCTTGAAGCACAAATTTATCTTTCTCAATCTACGAAGACTTCCCTATGCCCTGGATATTTTGTTCATGATACCAGGAGGAGACGAAACACATGGAACAGTAGAATCAGTAAGGTGTAGGCTCAGTACAGTACCTACTCCGTGTAGTCATTGTAATCGTGTGCAAACAGCCCCAAACTTAACCCATATGTAAAGATCGAACTCGAAAGTTTCAGGAAAACCCCAAGTAGTCCACGACAGTATCGATCGATATTTCGTCACTCCGAACAACTAAACTTGGGCTATATAGCTCCGCTATACTGTAGTAATAGAAAGTAACAATACTTTCATTACTAGTATAGCTCCGCTATACTGTAGTAATAGAAAGTAAAAAAGTTCGTCTAACAGACTCCGGAAAACACAGCGGGCATAAACTGCAGAAATCTGAAAAGAAAAATGGCTCATCCCGTTTTACCAACACCAAGACATGGACAAATTTATCACGAGAAAAGTTCACCTGTAAGCCTCTAACTTTGTAGAAATCAAGATTTAGATATAGCTGTAGTAGAAATCTACAAGATAAATGTAGTGGCAATCAAGATAGATGAAGACCATTTGAATATTAAAATACATGATTGGAGGGACAAACCAGATGCAGTTGCGTGCACCACCTCATCCCAGGTTGCACTATGCACTAGCAGGTTCAATGTCCTCGTTGGGTATTGGCTCGTCTGGAGTGTTCGCCTGATCTTGAACCTCTGGATTTTGTTGATTCTCTCTTGACATCAACAAGTCTGTTGACATGCATCTCATTAATTTCATCAAGCTGCTGTTGATGCTGATGATTTTGATCATGATCCTGGGCAATGTTGACGATTTTGTTGATAATGATGCTGTTCATATTGATGATCGTGAAGATTTAGATATAGCTGTAGTAGAAATCTACAAGATAAATGTAGTGGCAATCAAGATAGATGAAGACCATTTGAATATTAAAATACACGATTGGAGGGACAAACCAGATGCAGTTGCGTGCACCACTTCATCCCAGGTTGCACTATGCACTAGCAGGTTCAATGTCCTCGTTGGGTATTGGCTCGTCTGGAGTGTTCGCCTGATCTTGAACCTCTGGATTTTGTTGATTCTCTCTTGACATCAACAAGTCTGTTGACATGCATCTCATTAATTTCATCAAGCTGCTGTTGATGCTGATGATTTTGATCATGATCCTGGGCAATGTTGATGATTTTGTTGATAATGATGCTGTTCATATTGATGATCGTAGTACTATTTCAAGTTAATTAACGTCATTTGGACGTGAACAATTAATTGCACGCAACCCTAACACGTTGACTTCAAACCTGCTTTTTACGATTATTATTTCTAGTTCTTGCTATTTTTCTGTAAAAGTATGACCTAGGTTTGTTGTGCTTTTGTATCATTTGGACGTGAACAATTAATTGCACGCAACCCTAACACGTTGACTTCAAACCTGCTTTTTACGATTATTATTTCTAGTTCTTGCTTTTTTTCTGTAAAAGTATGACCTAGGTTTGTTGTGCTTTTGTGTTGATTAAAGTCACCTGTGGCTATTCGTTAGAAAAAAGAATCCTATCTGCTTACATCACAGTCATTTGATAAATTGATTAAAAGCATGCTTCTCTTGGATCGATGAACTTATCAATACAAGTACAAGAACGAGTATTTTAAATTAATCTTTGAGAGCAGAATCCTATCTGCTTACATCACAGTCATTTGATAAATTGATTAAAAGCATGCTTCTCTTGGATCGATGAACTTATCAATACAAGTACGAGAACGAGTATTTTAAATTAATCTTTGAAAGCTGTTAGAAAAAAGAATCCTATCTGCTTACATCACAGTCATTTGATAAATTGATTAAAAGCATGCTTCTCTTGGATCGATGAACTTATCAGTACAAGTACGAGAACGAGTATTTTAAATTAATCTTTAAAAGCTTTACAAAAACAATTACTTAGCCTGATCTTGAAATGCATTTATGATTGAGTAAATATTGTCTCAACTTATAACCAGATCTTTAGAATCAGCTACTGGATTCGTAAGTTGAATGTGCAGGTAAATATACACACAATATTGTAAATCCAATATTTACATATCCTTCCACACACTTGCTTTTGTTTATTTTGTACTCGTTGTACTATTGCTACCTATTTACATATCCTTCCACACACTTGCTTTTGTTTATTCTGTGCTCGTTGTACTATTGCTACTTATTTACATATCCTTCCACACACTTGCTTTTGTTTATTCTGTGCTCGTTGTACTATTGCTACTAGTTTGTACTTAAATCCTGTGTCTACCTATTAGGGCCTATTACTATCTTTTCAATGTTATTATTACGTAGTGTGTTTACTTTTCTTTTCAGTAGCTTCATTTAGACGTTGGTTGTATGCAGTTATATTGTTTCCTGTCGTATTTGAAGACACGGACCTTTTTCCTTCCATTCATACGTGTGTTTGGCCTTCTATTTAGCATAACAATGTTACACTTTAGAGTAGCTCTACGTATACAGTGTTATGACAAAATGACCACATGTTGTCAATGTATCACCTACGAAATACTATTCAGAGTTCATTGATATGCAGAGATGTTTTTCCCAGGCTCATTCATCAGAATCAGAAGTAAAGATATACGCTCACACAACGGCGACAGCCAAATTTCGACAGCTGCTATTTTTCACAGAATAATGAAAAGTTCCACCTGTGCTTGCCTGCTTATCACCAAGGAGATTCAAGACTTCAAGAGATGTGATGTGTCTTCTCACACATTAAATACTGACATTGATTTTACAGAGATCGTTATCAAATTGGCACCCAGCGATCTTATAATATCTTCAAATCTTCATAGGCTAATAAAACACAGGGCCATAAACATTCCCATTCTAAAGCTTAGCTATCAGTTTGGATTTTTCTCCTACTTTCTTCTCTTCCTACTTCCTGTTCGGTTTAATTTAGCTGAGACCTCTTCTTCAAGTTCTAGCTACCTCACATGAAGCTTGTCAGCCATGTCAGCTGACGGCTCCACAGAGCCAACACCTTTGTGATCTATTGCTCCGCTATTGACAAATGGGCTAATTAATTTCCCTTAATGATCTTACCAGGATTAACAAATAATACCTCAATGGTATTAACCCATGTTACAACGGTCTAATAGTGGGGGAGTCGGTGTCAATTGTAAATCACACCCTGTTAATTGTTAATATGCCTCTTTAAAAGCAGATGATTCTAAGGAGTTATGATAAATGTGTAGAATAGCATTGAATTTATACGTTGATTTGATATACCAACCTTTGTATGTCGTGCTTGAATTGATATAGTGGACTTCGGATCTAGAGTCAGTGATTCGAGTTCAAGTCTGGAGAAAAAAAGCTGAGGAAGTCAAGTCTTTTAAAAAGAACTGATGGAGAAGGGAAGAGGCATTGGATAGAAGGTATCAAAACATAAAATGGAAGAATTTAAGGCTAATTTCAAATGAAAATAGGGAAAGGAACGATTAATGGACAACTGCAGTAAAAGAAAAACTGTCTCCAAAGAGGATAAAATAGTTTCTACCGTGGTACCAAAAAGCGTTGCTCTATAATTGCACCCAGTAAATCCAGTAATATTCAGAGAAATGTGTAATGTAATGGCAGGAGCATGAAACATGTGCTCAGAAAGAAAATAAAATTCTCCATAAACTCCAATAATAATTACTTGTTGCACATTCCAGTTCATGTACAAATACATATGTATCAAGAATGTACGGTACAATATCATAATTATTTATGTAATTCGAAGAGCACTTCTTGACGGAGAAGAACTTGTGCTCCAACAGCTACCAGATGTCGAAATTAAAAAATAATATCTTACTTAATTTTTCCTTCTAGAGGCCGGAATTTGAACCCCGGACTTTTAACTGCGAGGCTTTAACTAACTAGATGACCCGGACTTTTAACTAGATGACCATGAAGCTCTAAATGAAGTATATGAAGTTGAGCATTTATGTAGACCACAGATGATAAGCAGTGGTTTATGGGCTCAAAACAGGGAGTGGTAATATGCTAACACTTCGTTCATACCCAATACCCATGATAACAATAGCTTACTGATAGATGAATTGTTGATGGACTAAAACAAGAAATCAGAAGAAGGAGAAGAAGAAGAGGGAAGAAAAAGAGAAAGAATAAAAAAATCAATGCTCATAGTGCAAGTTTAATCTAAATAAGTTCAACAGCAATTAAAACGATCAAATTTAGACACGTTCAACATAACAAGCAAATATAGCATGTAAATAATGCACTGAAGAGAAACGAACAGTGTCTAGACAAGAGACCAATAGTGTCATGGTACTTGGGTTAATTGACTTGATTAGTGTCCGTATTGATGTATACCCGAACACTAGGTCATGATTAGACGCGAGTTATGATTGGTTCGAGTCCCTTAATGGGATTAATTAATTGTTCCAGACTGTCCGCCATAAATGGCATTTTTTTCCTTCAAATTTTTAAGAGGGTTATTAAAAAGGGCTTCATTCTACATAGGTAACAACATATCATGGACTCTTTTATTGTGCGTCTAACAAAAGCACATAACATCTTGATGGATGCCTCGGTAACTCTGTGAAGGTCCAGATTGATAGAGAGCACATAAGGTTGAATTGTACAAAACTGTGTCATAGGATATAGATATGCTCTGCTCAGAACCTTGATACTTTGGATTTGGACTGACGAATCACAATCATCACGACCTAAGACATAATAAACAAGCTATTACATATTAGAAACACCAGAGCCCAGGTCCATGCTGAAATGTTCGAGCATGCTTGTATACTGAGCCCGGACAGTCTCCAAGCATTCTCAGAAGTCAACAAAAAATTAGCAATTTGAAGTCCTAGGCCTTGGCGCTACACTCTTTATTGTAGAACTTTGCGTTCTTTTACATTGTCCGAAAATGTTAGCTTTCACACTGACGTTCACTTGAGCCTCAAATGTTCATCACTCAGCAGAGCCCAGGTCCATGCTGAAATGTTCGAGCATGCTTGTATACTGAGCCCGGACAGTCTCCAAGCATTCTCAGAAGTCAACAAAAAAATCAGCAATTTGAAGTCCTAGGCCTTGGCGCTACACTCTTTATTGTAGAACTTTGCGTTCTTTTATATTGTCCGAAAATGTTAGCTTTCACACTGACGTTCACTTGAGCCTCAAATGTTCATCACTCAGCAATCAGGCCAATCAGCATCTCTCTGAGTCATCAGATGGGCTAAAAACAGCAAGAGCAATAAATTCTTCTGTGCTTAACCCTTCTCTCCAATATGTTCCCAAATTTCCAGACCAAGAATAAAGAGCAACTCTTTCCTCTCCAATATGTTCCCAAATTTCCAGACCAAGGATAAAGAGCAACTCTTTCCTCTCCAATATGTTCCCAAATTTCCAGGCCTAAAGAACACACACACCTGACGTCAATAACTCTGAGTCATCAGATGGGCTAAAAACAGCAAGAGCAATAAATTCTTCTGTGCTTAACCCTTCTCTCCAATATGTTCCCAAATTTCCAAACCAAGGATAAAGAACAACTCTTCCCTCTCCAATATGTTCCCAAATTTCCAGACCTAAAGAACACACACACCTGACGTCAATATTTTCTCATATTTACCTACGACATGACAAGGATAATACACTGATCCTAATTAATATTCGTGAGAGTGGCTGAGTCCTTCATCCAAAACCAGCACCCAAACTATTACTTCCACTTAATCCCCTCGATCTTTTCAGAAGGAAACCCTCTACTGAGTCTACTGGAAGACTTGCTGGAACAATTAGTTTATATCCTTATTTACTATTGCGCTGAGACATCTCTGATTCAAGTTTTCTATTAATAGTGTTCAGGCCCGATTTGAGCGGGGGTATACTAGACGATCCAAAGCGAAGAGTTCAACATGATCAGAGATATACGCTGTTGCTGGTAGTAATAAAAACTACACTTCCTCGGGTCACATGAACATGATTGTGTGGCGTAATTGAATAATGTGCACAAAATAGTACGAGCCAGAGGAGAAGACATCCTGATCACAATCATCAGGTACATATGCTCGATTAACAGGAGTACCTACATGTCACCTTGATACTTTGGAATACTAGACGATCCAAAGCGAAGAGTTCAACATGATCAGAGATATACGCTGTTGCTGGTAGTAATAAAAACTACACTTCCTCGGGTCATATGAACATGATTGTGTGGCGTAATTGAATAATGTGCACAAAATAGTACGAGTCAGAGGAGAAGACATCCTGATCACAATCATCAGGTACATATGCTCGATTAACAGGAGTACCTACATGTCACCTTGATACTTTGGATTTGGACTGACGAATCACAATCATCACGACCTAAGACATAATAAACAAGCTATTACATATTATCAGCTATTACATATTAGAAACAGCCAATCATTCCAAGACCATCGAAGAAAATACCCAGGATCTAAGACCATCAAGAAAATTAAGAAACAAGAGACGTTAACATGAAATTTATATTCCAAGACCATCGAAGAAAATACCCAGGATCTAAGACCATCAAGAAAATTAAGAAACAAGAGACGTTAACATGAAATTTATATTTTTTATTAACTTCAAGATTTCCTATCGATAAGCAACATAGATTTCGACTTTAATTTTAGGGTTCGAAATTAAGAAACAGTCAACAAAATGTCAAATCTAGGTTTGGGTTCTTTATAAATCAAGTTTTTATTTAATTGAGGGTCAAAGAACTAGGATGATCAGCATAGCACACTGTTTCTTCCTTTGATCTTTCTGGACAAACATAGTATTCACAGCAAAACCAAAAAGGATGAAAAAAAAAAAAAAATAAATAAATAAAAATATACAAAGATTTTCAACTTTCCAAAACCCAAATTTCGGCCTTTTGTGTTGGTCTATTTGGTTTAGATAAAAGCGGACTAAGGAAGTCAGAACTCACATAAAACAGTTTTGAAAACTCCTTGCATTTATTTGTAAGAAATAAATACTGGTGCAGATCACAACAATAAAAACCTACCAAACACCCAGAGAGAACAAACATGTGAAATCAAAATGTCCGACTTTTTGACGTCTTGATATCCCGAAGCAATTTGGTCTAGGACTAACAAAGACTTTCTCCGTAGGATATTATTGTTACCAATTCAAACACATTTGACATAATTATAGCAACAATTAACAAGCAAACCAAACCCAAATCTTTCCAAATGTTGATCCGACTTTTTGACGTCTTGATATCCCGAAGCAATTTGGTCTAGGACTAACAAAGACTTTCTCCATAGGATATTATTGTTACCAATTTGAACACATTTGACATAATTATAGCAACAATTAACAAGCAACCCAAACCCAAATCTTTCCAAATGTTGGTATAATTGACCAGAGGGGTTTCAAAGACTACAAAAGCAATTTGGGAATTGGGAACACAAAACACCAAAAGAAAAGGAAATTATGAAATCTTTGAATAGACTAGAATCTTGGGTAGGAGGTTAAACAAAGAAGACCACAGGGGCAAAAGGCGACATGGATAAAATCAAGGAGTTAAATGCTTTAATGAGATTAAATTTGAAGTCCGATATACTTATTTTCACCATGTCATAGACAGCGAATAATTATTTTTGCTTCTCCTTTGAAGAGAGCATTGAGATTCAAGAAGCTAATAGAAGACTACTATACTAAGTAGGTAATCTTTGTTTTAGGAATTATGTATCGTAAGGTCCAGCTACTACTCAGATGTTGAACATGAGTGCACAATTAGACATTGAAGTAAAAGAATTAAAAGCTAAATTTGAAAGTCCGATATACTTATTTTCACCATGTCATAGACAGCGAATAATTATTTTTGCTTCTCCTTTGAAGAGAGCATTGAGATTCAAGAAGCCAATAGAAGACTACTATACTAAGTAGGTAATCTTTGTTTTAGGAATAATGTATCGTAAGGTCCAGCTACTACTCAGATGTTGAACATGAGTGCACAATTAGACATTGAAGTAAAAGATATCCGATATACTTATTTTCACCATGTCATAGACAGCGAATAATTATTTTTGCTTCTCCTTTGAAGAGAGCATTGAGATTCAAGAAGCTACTAGAAGACTACTATACTAAGTAGGTAATCTTTGTTTTAGGAATTATGTATCGTAAGATTCGTAAGGTCCAGCTACTACTCAGATGTTGAACATGAGTGCACAATTAGACATTGAAGTGAAAGAATTAAAAGCTAAATTTGAAAAAAACATTCACCACTGTAATACCATTAAAAAATCGACACCTCACAAGAGATAAGCCCTATCTTTTCTCATAAAAGCAAAGTGATATACCAATCACACATTTACACACCCAACCGTGTTGGAACTAATAAGAATAAATTTGACAAAAACATTCACCACTGTAATACCATTAAAAAATCGACACCTCACAAGAGATAAGCCCTATCTTTTCTCATAAAAGCAAAGTGATATACCAATCACACATTTACACACCCAACCGTGTTGGAACTAATAAGAAAAAAAAAACCTTTCACAGTAAGAATATGGGATAGTAGAAAAACATAAACAAAAAAGACCTTGAACGAAACTCAACACATAAAGGGTCTAACTTTGAAGCCCTATCTTTTCTCATAAAAGCAAAGTGATATACCAATCACACATTTACACACCCAACCGTGTTGGAACTAATAAGAAAAAAAAACCTTTCACAGTAAGAATATGGGATAGTAGAAAAACATAAACAAAAAAGACCTTGAACAAAACTCAACACATAAAGGGTCTAACTTTGAAAACCCCTGATGTAGGTGGGTACGGAATATAAAATGATAAGGCCATGGAATAGAAAAGATAAAAGAAGCAGAAGAAGAAGGACAAAATGTACAATAAAGATAAAATAAATAAAACTCTAGAAAACAGGTGGCAGCTGATTCGAACCTCTGTAGATTTTGTACGCCAACACGAAGGAAAAGGGACGAGAGAACAAGAGCATCATGGATTAACAGGTGGCAGCTGATTCGAACCTCTGTAGATTTTGTACGCCAACACGAAGGAAAAGGGACGAGAGAACAAGAGCATCATGGATTCTGAAGACTCGGTTCGGATTTTGAGACGACCAGATTGTTTGAGGAGGAAATAGAAAGGAAATCAATAAAATAAGTAAAATAATAATTGTAGGAAAAGAGGACCAACTTAAGAAGATGTTTCCAAGATCCCAATGCAAATCAAAGAACTGGACCCAGTGTTTCCAAAAGCTACTTGATAAATGACAACAGTCTTGATAACGAAAAAATTGCTCTTCTGAAAATAGTCGATGATGATCATCCAGAGTTCCCAAAAGCTACTTGATAAATGACAACAGTCTTGATAACGAAAAAATTGCTCTTCTGAAAATAGTGTTTTCCATACCTATTAACGAAATCCGAAAATAGACCTTGAGTAAATATTTAGTTTGCACTGCATATCGGAGAGGCAAAGAAGGAGGGGAACGAAAAGGAGCAAAAGTAAAAGTATAAAGGAGAAATGGAACACGGAAAAATTGCTTTAGAACACAGAAAAACCAAACTGAATACAAACAAGTAAAATAATAATTGTAGGAAAAGAGGACCAACTTAAGAAGATGTTTCCAAGATCCCAATGCAAATCAAAGAACTGGACCCAGTGTTCCCAAAAGCTACTTGATAAATGAAAACAGTCTTGATAACGAAAAAATTGCTCTTCTGAAAATAAAATACAAACACTGAAAATGTAGACCGAATAGACAAATGGCATGAGAATAAGATAATTAATGAAGACCAAGCAAAAGACACATCAAAACAAAAAAGAAAATTTTGATTGCACAGGAGACAATAGCCATTAGTAGGCTTCTTGACTACTCTTTTTCAAAAACGAAGAGGACCTTTATTCAAACAAAACATTTCTACACCGTCCTAATTCTGACGATAAAAGATGCCCATAAAAACTTAAATCTTCCTTAATTTGTATTTCAACCGCGCAATTAAAAGTTATCACGCAGTAGCGCACTCTCGGAAAATTGCTAGAACTACAAAATTCTTAGCTGAGATAACGTAAAAAACAAGATTAGGAAGTAGGGAGGTAAGTAAAGTTATCACTTTTGTTTCCTTTCTTTTAAGTATTTGTAGGAGACAATTAGCCATTAGTAGGCTTCTTGACTACTCTTTTTCAAAAACGAAGAGGACCTTTATTCAAACAAAACACTTCTACACCGTCCTAATTCTGATAGTCGATAAAAGATGCCCATAAAAACTTAAATCTTCCTTAATTTGTATTTTCGTACTTTACTGACTTGGCTTTCTCTCAAGAACCCATTGAAAAAGAAAGCAGTTCCTAAATTGAAAACTAATAAAAATTTACTCCGATTTACTATTTTTATTCAATTAATTTCGTTTGACTTTCTATCAAAGAGCCTCTTCAATTTAAGTGCCAAAAGAAACATCAAGTGAAATTGAATTTCTATTTTTTCTATTCTCAGCTTTAAAAGGGATTTGATTACTCTATCCTCATTTCATGTAGAAGACTTTTCCTCCCCCTCAAATTAAAAATAAACAATCCGAGCTTTCTACTTTTCTTTTAAGATTGAGTAAAATCCGAACCAGTATCTAAAATTTAGATCGTATGACTACGTGAGAATAAACGTCTAAAAACGAATGGTAGGTACCCGAAAAATGAGCAACATAAATCTTCAAAAAAGTTCGTCTAACAGACTCCGGAAAACACAGCGGGCATAAACAGACTAATCAGAGACAGAAAAGTGCACCACACCTACAAGTGGTTCTGGAGAAAAAGAAGATAACGTTTAGTTACAGACATTATTAAGACATAGCCTCGGTAGCTATTTCTGTAAAAACCCAACAAATTTATGACCAGTAGTAATTTACTACCGTAACTTTTAACATTAATTGTCATGACAAAAAGGAGATTCCGTCCAAGAACTATCCAATCTGAAGATCTATCCAATGTTACCTCTAGGGTTGAAACTAATATGTATGTTCTGAAAAAGTGCACCACACCTACAAGTGGTTCTGGAGAAAAAGAAGATAACGTTTAGTTACAGACATTATTAAGAGATAGCCTCGGTAGCTACAAAAGTGCACCACACCTACAAGTGGTTCTGGAGAAAAAGAAGATAACGTTTAGTTACAGACATTATTAAGAGATAGCCTCGGTAGCTATTTCTGTAAAAACCCAACAAATTTATGACCAGTAGTAATTTACTACCGTAACTTTTAACTTTAATTGTCATGACAAAAAGGACGTACCGTCCAAGAACTATCCAATCCGAAGATCTATCCAATGTTACCTCTAGGGTTGGAACTAATATGTTCTGAGAAATCTTGGATAATGAACCCGTGACACGAGACCAAAGTCATTTGAATACAACCGAGGCGAAGTTAAAATTAGTTGAACACGTTGAAAAGATGGTAAAAGTAACAGCGATCAAAGAAAAGTTGGTAGTAGCGAATAATTAAAAGAAAAGATAGTAGCATTTCTTCAAAGGAATCTTGCTAATAGCTCTGAGGAAAAAACTTGAAAAAGCTACTGCCGGCCATACTAAACCATATACGTAGGACCGAGGCGAAGTTAAAATTAGTTGAACACGTTGAAAAGATGGTAAAAGTAACAGCGATCAAAGAAAAGTTGGTAGTAGCGAATAATTCAAAGAAAAGATAGTAGCATTTCTTCAAAGGAATCTTGCTAATAGCTCTGAGGAAAAAACTTGAAAAGTTGGTAGTAGCGAATAATTCAAAGAAAAGATAGTAGCATTTCTTCAAAGGAATCTTGCTAATAGCTCTGAGGAAAAAACTTGAAAAAGCTAGATGTGCCGGCCATACTAAACCGTACGTAGACCTCAAGTCAAGAACTAAAAAACTCGAGGATTTCTCAAGAACAATGTAAGAATAGTAAGAACAGACAAATCTTGAGGGATAGTAACAAAAAACTAATAGACCCATTTGGCTTCTACACAATTTATAGATAAATACTATTAGGAAGAATACAGACAATGTAAGAATAGTAAGAACAGACAAATCTTGAGGGATAGTAACAAAAAACTAATAGACCCATTTGGCTTCTACACAATTTATAGACAAATACTATTAGGAAGAATACAGTACTTACTAGCAGTAGAAATAGAAGTCCCAATGTAAATGTTAATTCACCAAAAAGATGTAAATAACTACCAATCTGAATTCTGACAAAAAATATAAATTACACCTATGCAACTCACATTAATAACTTGCACTCTAAAACAAGATGAACCTAAACAGAGAGCCTAAATACAGGCTAGTATACAAACAATGAAGACTGTAAATAACTACCAATCTGAATTCTGACAAAAAATATAAATTACACCTATGCAACTCACATTAATAACTTGCACTCTAAAACAAGATAAAGGAGAGCCTAAACACAGGCTAGTTTACAAACAATGAAGATAACAACAGGCCTTAAAACAAGAAGTAAATAACAGTACCGTTGAAAATAACACCTCCTGAAACTCAGAATTTCAAACCTCATAATTCAAATACTTGCTGATATCAGATTTTCTAAAATCTAAGGCCTTTGGTTTGCTGGACTTAAAGCTGAACAACATATTCAATGAACTTAACATGGATAAAAAATAATGCTAGATAGATAGATGCCTAGTTCTTGGGAAATCTAGGACAACTTATTTTTTCAGAAGTAAATAACAGTACCGTTGAAAATAACACCTCCTGAAACTCAGAATTTCAAACCTCATAATTCAAATTTCAAATACTTGCTGATATCAGATTTTCTAAAATCTAAGGCCTTTGGTTTGCTGGACTTAAAGCTGAACAACATATTGAATGGATGGATGGACAATAGATGCCTAGTTCTTGGGAAATCTAGGACAACTTATTATTTTTTTATCAGTACTTTATTCAGATTTCAGGGGGTCTACATAAATATCCAGTCCAGACCTAGATGGAAATCATACAAAATTTATGGATTGTCAAAATACGAGTAGTGTGACCATTCAAAACCAAATGTGATCATTGATCATATTATTAATCTTTTTCTAGTTTTAAAAAGATTCACAAATCTCTCTAAAAAAAAGCTCAACCAGATTATTTTTTCATCAGTACTTTATTCAGGTTTCAGGGGGTCTACATAAATATCCAGTCCAGACCTAGATGGAAATCATACAAAATTTATGGATTGTCAAAATAGTGTGACCATTCAAAACCAAATGTGATCATTGATCATCTTTTTCTAGTTTTAAAAAGATTCACAAATCTCTCTAAAAAAAAGCTCAACCAGAAAAAAAAGCAATCAAAACAAAACGTCCAAACCATTTTGCTTCTTACCATGTTATTTATACACGCTGTCATCCCACACGACTTTCAATACACCGCTGCGTTCTGTGCCATTAGTTAGTTTGTGGCACAGTTAGAGATCTCAAAGTAGCTAAATGAATCAAGGATGGGCAGGTCCTAATTCGAGTCCCAAGACAAAGGCGTAGGCGTCCTACCTTTAAGTGAGCTTACTTCGGTAGATAAGGCTCTCTATGCAGATAAGTAGGACTACTCTCTATAATAAAAACCTAATGATTCACGAGAGCACGTGCCTACGCCAAATATAGAACGGTTATTAGATCTCGAGATTAAATTGAAAGGAGGAGAGTTCAACAGGTTGTGGCATCAAGGTGGTTTCTTCGTTGACTTTCCTTCTTGATCTTCTTCAGGTATCGTCTTCATTGAACTTAAGAGTTTCATTCCATATTGCCTGCAGATAAGTAGGACTACTCTCTATAATAAAAACCTAATGATTCACGAGAGCACGTGCCTACGCCAAATATAGAACGGTTATTAGATTTCGAGATTAAATTGAAAGGAGGAGGAGAGTTCAACAGGTTGTGGCATCAAGGTGGTTTCTTCATTGACTTTCGTTCTTGATCTTCTTCAGGTATCGTCTTCATTGAACTTAAGAGTTTCATTCCATATTGCCTTTGTCGAATCTCGGATATCGGCTGTCACTTACCTGAAAGCAAAAGAAGGGATACATGATATTGAAAATAACACTCGCATGAGGTTATGTAAAAACTAGAAAATAATCCTGATTTACAGGGATACATGATATTGAAAATAACACTCGCATGAGGTTATGTAAAAACTAGAAAATAATCCTGATTTACCTATGAGTATGGAAGATCTATTAAAAGAAGTATTGCAAAATTGAGTCTCACGAAATTTTGAAGAAAAAATAATTCGAAATTTAAAATATAATTTCAAAATGTCCTCAAAACAATTAACACAGAAACAAAAGACCATTACCGCCAAGTGTTAACGTTATTGCCACCATGTATAAACTTATCACAAAAATTGTTTTGAATAGGTAATTTATAGAAACACTTTATTGAAAAAGATCAATAAGATGTCTTGAAGATATTCATTTTCTGCTTCAAATAAATTCAATATTGCCCAGAATGTGTAAACTGCTTTCGAAAAATGTATTTAATAGGTGATTTACAGCATAGTTTTCTCAAATGGTTCAATAGATGTGTTAGAATAATCATTTTCAGCTTCAAATATTTTTTTCACATTTTCAACAAAATCAATTGCCCTCAAATGCCACATCAAATAGAAGTGCAATAAAAGTAATTTATGCGTGACGTAGTACGGCCATTAAGGTGCTAATAGGTTCATTAACGTCAGTTTTGACAGAGTTGTTCTTTTCTTTTTCGCTTCTATATTCAGGCCATTATGTTTTCAAGTGGAACACTTTGCTAGTTGCTTGTTTGGTTGCCAAAAACTTCAGCACCGATTTTGTGAGAAATATGATAATTTTAGGATGTGTGTTGATTCCATCATTTTGTCCATTTTACAATCTGAAGTGATTTTCAGTTAAGACTAAAATGAAAACAATAACAACTATGAATTAAACGAAGTTTCCATCGAACATTTTCGCCTCCTGAAAATCCCTCTCTGTGGTGCTTTTGAAAACTTTCAAAGGGCCATAAACATTCCCATTCTAAAGCTTAGCTATCAGTTTGGATTTTTCTCCTACTTTCTTCTCTTCCTACTTCCTGTTCGGTTTAATTTAGCTGAGACCTCTTCTTCAAGTTCTAGCTACCTCACATGAAGCTTGTCAGCCATGTCAGCTGACGGCTCCACAAAGCTAACACCTTTGTGATCTATTGCTCCGCTATTGACAAATGGGCTAATTAATTTCCCTTAATGATCTTACCAGGATTAACAAATAATACCTCAATGGTATTAACCCATGTTACAACGGTCTAATAGTGGGGGAGTCGGTGTCAATTGTAAATCACGCCCTGTTAATAATTGTTAATATGCCTCTCATTTTTTGCATTATCTCCTTTTTCAAGACTAATTCCTGGATTTTTACAGTAATTCCCGTGTAATTTATGCTTTATTTTTCTTTTGATATTTTTTGCTCGACTCTTTTTTAGGATCTGTTGTTTTTATTTTTTTCATCAGTTGGATCTATTTTTGTTATTTATCTAATTTCTCTTTTCTTCTCCTAGATGACACTTCTTCAGGTCCAAATTGTTTTAGACGTAAAGATAACTTTATTCCTGCACTTCCTAAATTTGAATCCTAAAGCCCTTCTAGGACTAAGCATGTTACAAATATTACATCCATGTTAAAATACATACATGCATCACTTCCTAAATTTGAATCCTAAAGCCCTTCTAGGACTAAGCATGTTACAAATATTACATCCATGTTAAAATACATACATGCATAGTGTTACACTACATTATTCTGTATAATTACACAACATTATTAAGTAATGAGCAATACAGTTTAATTTATTGTTATTCCTTGGTTTTTTATGGCTTGTTGTTTTTTCAAAGTCTCCAAAATGTGAAAACGTAGCCCATTTTTTATTATTTTAAGCACCAACTATACATGCATAGTGGTACACTACATTATTCTGTATAATTACACAACATTATTAAGTAATGAGCAATACAGTTTAATTTATTGTTATTCCTTAGTTTTTTTTATGGCTTGTTGTTTTTTCAAAGTCTCCAAAATGTGAAAACTTAGCCCATTTTTTATTAAATTAAGCACCAACCTACCCAAAATGGGTTCTTTATTACCAATTTTAATAACTCCAAATTATCTGACAGTAATCTCGGGATGATATTGCCCATTAGATCATATTGATGATGACTACATAATAGTCAATAGTCGTGTTTAATTTTTTTATGGTTTCTCATCGTAGACTATAAATAATCCGGGAGCTACCGGGTACTGAGTTCGACACCAGTGGTGGAGAACTTTATTTTAAAATGAACAAAAAGGTCCGGACCCTGGATTTCAAAATTTGACATCATAATTCCAACAATATTTAAGAGTCATGTGGACAGATGGTAGAGAGTGTCTTTTTGGAATTAATTGATATGGTTACGTTTCAATATAAATCTCTCGTAATACGGCTCACTTGATAAGCGTGAGGACAAGGATTCGAACCCCAACAAAGGCAAAGAATTTTATCCTTATTCCTTTGAAAATTTGACATATGTAAAAGAAGACCTTTAGAAGTTAGATCGAAGAGTACCTAAAGAACTTTATTTTAAAATGAACAAAAAGGTCCGGACCCTGGATTTCAAAATTTGACATCATAATTCCAACAATATTTAAGAGTCATGTAGACAGATGGTAGAGAGTGTCTTTTTGGAATTAATGGATATGGTTACGTTTCAATGTAACTCTCTCGTAATACGGCTCACTTGATAAGCGTGAGGACAAGGCTTCGTATCCCAACAAAGGCAAAGAAATTTTATCCTTATTCCTTTGAAAATTTGACATATGTAAAAGTAGACCTTTAAAAGTTAGATCGAAGAGTACCTATGCCTTTGGAATCAACCTTGCCTGGGTTACCAGCAACTCAAGTGTTCATTTTAAAACTCCTTGCTGATGCCTTTTCTGGGAGACACGTCACTTTTCGAGGCAAACATTTTCCTAAACCTACTTGTACCTGAAGAAAGTCAGAGGAACTGACGAAAATCGACACTGCCTTTCCAATCAAACTGTACCTTTAAGATACATAGGAAAGTACATGGCTATATTCGTACAGAACTACATAGGCAGTAGGCAGTAGGCAGTAGACACTGGCACAAAAAGGACAAGGACGAAATTTGGAACGTAATAGCTTGAAAGGATATCGAAGCTAATGCGATTGTAAGGTCAAAGAAAATCTATTAATAACAATGATAAGGGCTATAGTAAAATAATCCCTATTGAAAGATATGGGATATGGGTAACAGTTTTACTTCTTTATATGAAAGACGTACAAAAAAAAAGATAAAAGAATCGTTATTCAAGATCGGTTTCTTGCATTGCGGTTTAGGTCAATGATCCACTGAAGTTAAGCAACATCGGACGGTGACGGATAACTATCTAAAAAAATTCATACTCGTGAACCTACTTCGGGGTTTTGGAATTTGACCAAAAATGATCATTTCTCGATGGATTTTTATCTAGTCAGGGACTTCGATGTATCCTTCCTTTGTGTATCCAATGAGAGAAGTATGAAGATACTTCTTTCATTGCC
This sequence comes from Diaphorina citri, assembly GCF_000475195.1. Taxonomy (NCBI): domain Eukaryota; kingdom Metazoa; phylum Arthropoda; class Insecta; order Hemiptera; family Psyllidae; genus Diaphorina; species Diaphorina citri. The sequence goes on along the minus strand of NW_007377896.1, from coordinate 128,294 downwards.
AGGGCCATAAATAACTGTCTGTTTATGTCACCCCGTCTTTTTCGCTGGGATTTCAAAAAGTGTCCTCATGAGGTTTAGTGGACTCCCAAATTGCAAGCCCCAGATGTGCCCAGAAGGTCATCAACAGCACAAACTTCCCATGTTCACCATCGGGAACTCATGCATTGTCCCTGGTAACACGAGAATAATGGTCCACGAGCATCACCATATAACAATGTATCACTACATGGTAGAATAGAGACGTTGTTATGACTCCGTACAGTCTGGGCTAGTGGTTACATTATGGTAGTGTGGTACGTGGTAAGACTCTAATCTCACTATCAACCTCTGCTACTCTGCTAGTCAATAATAGTACAACCGATGAACTTGCCTTACTCCAAGCCCCGTTAGTCATCAATAGGAAATAATACGCCATGTAGAGAGTCTAGGCGAAATAATAAGCATATTACTAAAAGAAATAATAAGTGGAAGTTCACTACTGAGAGGTGTGTATATTAAAATAAGATACATTACAGAGAGGAGAAGAGAGGTGTATATTAAAATAAGATAGGTACATTACTGAAAGGTATATTCTATATTATAATGAAGGGATATTACAAATGCATTAGACTCTCATTAGAAATAGATTGGGATTGAGGTTTGAAAGCTTTTGCAATATCAGACGAATCTGCTACTCAAATTGGCAACATCTTGGTAGCGGGAATCTACGGGAGAAACAACCTTGCAAAAAATAATGTACGTATTTTTAGTTTAATTTATTTTGCAAATAGGCTTCTTCTGAGTCAATTATTTTATGTGATGTTAGGAGCCCCAGTACCGTAAATCTCTAATCTCTAGGACTGTTGTTTGAATGCCTTTGCAAGTGCATAGTGCAGTATTAGGACCGGGCACTACCTTGGAATCAAATTTAGTACCAATGCTAAAGGTGCCAATGCTAATGTCAAGAGAGGAAGGGGCCTAGGATTGACTTTCAAAACGGCCCCAAGATTTTGAGGGTTCGTGATTGTCAAAACTCAAAAGTCGATTGTCCAGGTTGGAACGGAACCTGTTTTCTGCAAGGGCACAGAAATCCCAGAAATGGACGGTAGGTTAAATTGATCTCAAGGGCAAGGAAAACATAGACCCTTGACAAAGGGAGTGAGCCTGAAGGCATGTGATGTGTAGGTACATAAAAAAATAATACAAAAACATCCTCGATTCGTAGTCCAAAAACCGTTTTGGTAGATAATCATGTACATATTGTGTACCCACTCTTCAAGTCTTTACAGATTGGACCAAATCATCGTACTTAGCATCACGTACACAAACCATACTGGCGTGGATTTCATATGACAGATAACATTTAGCATGTGTTAATGTTAACTCTTTACGTGTTGCCGTAATGGTGTTTCCAGCGGACATAAATCATTTATTGAACACTTCTAACAAGTGTACAGGACTTAGTGGATTGAACTCCTACTTAAGGCGAAATAATAAGCATATTACTAAAAGAAATAATAAGTGGAAGTTCACTACTGAGAGGTGTGTATATTAAAATAAGATACATTACATCTGAGAGGAGAAGAGAGGTGTTTATTAAAATAAGATAGGTACATTACTGAAAGGTATATTCTATATTATAATGAAGGTACATATATTATAAATGCATTACACTCTCATTAGGAATAGATTGGGATTGAGGTTTGAAAGCTTTTGCAATATCAGACGAATCTGCTACTCAAATTGGCAACATCTTGGTAGCGGGAATCTACGGAAGAAATAATATACGTATTTTTAGTTTAATTTATTTTGCAAATGGGCTTCTTCTGACTCAATTATTTTATGTGATGTTGGGAGCCCCAGTACCGTAAATCTCTAAGACTGTGATTTGAATGCCTTTGCAAGTGCATAGTGCAGTATTAGGACCGGGCACAACCTTGGAATCAAATTTAGTACCAATGCTAATGGTGCCAATGCTAATGTCAAGAGAGGAAGGGGCCTAGGATTGACTTTCAAAACGGGCCCAAGATTTTGAGGGTTCGTGATTGTCAAAACTCAAAAGTCGATTGTCCAGTTTGGAACAGAACGTGTTTTCTCAAAGGGCACAGAAATCCCAGAAATGGACGGTAGGTTAAATTGATCTCAAGGGCAAGGAAAACATAGACCCTTGACAAAGGGAGTGTGCCTGAAGGCATGTGATGTCTAGGTACATAAAAAATAATACAAAAACATCCTCGATTCGTAGTTCAAAAACCGTTTTGGTAGATAATCATGTACATAATGTGTACCCACTCTTCAAGTCTTTACAGATTGGACCAAATCATCGTACTTAGCATCACGTACACAAACCATACTGGCGTGGATTTCATATGACAGATAACATTTAGCATGTGTTAATGTTAACTCTTTACGTGTTACCGTAATGGTGTTTCCAGCGGACATAAATCATTTATTGAACACGTCTAACAAGTGTACAGTACTTAGTGGATTGAACTCCTACTTTGTGGAATACAGTGAACTTCCACTAGTTCCGACTCTAGTAATGAGTGTACTGTGATTGTTGGATTGAAAAGTGTGGATATTGTTAAAATGATCTGTATAGTGTTTTCGTTTAGTGTTGGCAGTTTTTGGTCAAAAAATCCATGTTTGAAGCAATAACAAGCCTTTGGCCGTCATTCGAGTTGACAGTTTTTGACGAACACATTATCTGTTTAATTCATAAACACAAAAAAGTAAATTAGAAAATATTTAATTAAATTGAAATCAAACAGACTTCTTTCTACAGTTTCCACTAATCCAGAAAGTCAACAGGGTAGAGATCAACTTTCGGACTAAGCTGTTAGTTTGGACTCCCACTCTGGAAGTTCCAGTTCAAGGCCTAAAGAAGTATACGAAAGGCGTTTTACTAGTAGTGAAAAAAGTCGTAAAAAAATAAATTTGTTGAAAGCCTAAAAACTTAAAACAAATTATCTATTTCTGTTCCTCGGGCAAAATTGAATCGTGCACATTCGAACCGATTTTCAAACGGTTCTTTTAAACCAATAATGGAGGCCCAAAAACCAGTTGGTAGCCTATGCCTATTTAAACATTGGTTTTCTTAACCATAAACAATAATATATCAACCTAATAAAAATCCTAGCCAACCTGAGCTGGAGCTACTTGATTAATTCCCCTCTCTATGATTAGGTTGATCTGTCATTAGGTGTAATGATATAGGATGGGCTACTGGGCTACGGTAGCCTATGGTTTAGGTTCTGCCCGGTACCTACCTGTACAGGGTGTAACAGAAATAGAACGCACCCCCGAAAGTAGGTTCGGGGGAAAGAGTGGACTTAGGCCTACAAAAATTCTAAATATACATATTTAGGTATGTACATCATATCTGTACCAAGAAGAAGAGGGCGACTGAGAGAGGAAGATGCTAAGACCAGGACACATTGGAGCATTGGAGGAATGGAATTGACGCGGCAAAAAGCCTTCTAGGCTTCAAATGGCCCTGGGAGTAAGTATGTACACCTACATACCCTTGATTTCAAAGCATTCGGGAGATAAGTGCAATTTTGTTACTTTCTGTTTATGGACCCCTCAGACCTTGTCTCGTTTACAAAATTAGATTGTGGAGAACCTGCCTTGGTGGTGTATAGTGGTCCACCATTGAGGTTGGACCTGTAAAAGTTCTAAAAAATATAGAGGCTCATTATTTCAGTGTCAAAAGGAAAAGGTAACTAAGTAACTATCTAATAAGTGTCTTATTACTTTTATTCCTGATCCAGTAGACAAGAACACTGGTTGCAGAACTGCTAAAGCTTTCCTACGGAAAAGGTTTAATTAGCACTAGGTATAAATACAACGTGTGTATAAGTATTCTGCCTGTGTGCTTGGTAGGGTACACAATACACATAAGTACCCATATTTCTATGGTGCATCTATTTATATTTGCAAGCTGGACAAAAAGTAACCCATTACAGTTTGCAAGATAGACAATTAACACGTCAATTCTTGAGGAAAAAAACAGCAAAATCATCATGATGACTGTTTGTAGAAACTGATAGTCACATTACAGTATAGCACATCCATTAAGAATCTACCTGCTTAATAGATAGAAATTGAACATCAAAGATTCTTTGCAAAGTATTGCTGAATTGTCCATTGTCCAGAACTCTAGATGTAACCTGATATTTATGAAGATTGCAGACTTGCTTTTGGTTTTTTACTGATTCAGTATTAAATCAGCAAATAAGACACGCGCCCATGACAAATCAGTATCAAGTGTAAGTATCTATATGTAATGTGTAGAATGTAGATACTTAGAAAGAAGTACATGATATTGCTTTTGATTTTTTCATACCCAAGTCCTTTTTTTCAAGTCCACATTAGAGTGCTTAATTATAGTTTCCTTTAAGGATGAGCTATTAATTTTCATTACTGTAATCTGATATTAGCCATTTTTACTGACTGGCAATTTATTTATAATTTATTAATATGTATTCTTACAGAATGTGCCAAAAGTGCCCACTACCCAATTTCACATACATGCATAGTGGTACACTACATTATTCTGTATAATTACACAACATTATTAAGTAATGAGCAATACAGTTTAATTTATTGTTATTCTTTAGTTTTTTATGGCTTGTTGTTTTTTCAAAGTCTCCAAAATGTGAAAACGTAGCCCATTTTTTTATTATTTTAAGCACCAAACTACCCAAAATGGGTTTTTTATTACCAATTTTAATAACTCCAAATTATCTGACAGTAAAAAACGACGAAAATAGAGATTCTATAACTGTCAAAAGAATGACGCCCTCTCAAACAACAAATCAATTGCTAATAACCTTTTTTTCCCCCAACATTGAAAAAAATGAAGAATAACATGGATGAACATCTGTGTTAGTAAAAATAGAGAGGGAGGCCTTTTCTTACCAACAATAAATCAATAAATTGGATCTAAAAAATCCTTTTAAAGAAGGGCAAAAAAAGGACAAGGACGAAATTTGGAACGTAATAGCTTGAAAGGATATCGAAGCTAATGCGATTGTAAGGTCAAAGAAAATCTATCGATAACATTGATAAAATAATCCCTATTGAAAGAATATGGGATATTGGTAACAGTTTTACTTCTTTTTGTGTTTGTGTAAGAAAGACGTAGTGACGTACAAAAGGATAAAGAATCGTTATTCAAGATCAGTTTCTTGCATTGCGGTTTGGGTCAATGATCTACTGAAGTTAAGCAACATCGGACGGTGACGGATAACTGTCTAAAAAAATTCATACTCGTGAACCTACTTCGGGGTTTTGGAATTTGACCAAAAATGATTATTTATCGATGGATTTTAATCTAGTCAGGGACTCCGATGTATCCTTCCTTTGTGTATCCAAGTATTGAGTATCCAATGAGAGAAGTATGAAGATACTTCTTTCATTACCAGAGCCATAAATAACTGTCTGTTTATGTCACCCCGTCTTTTTCGCTGGGATTTCAAAAAGTGTCCTCATGAGGCTTAGTGGACTCCCAAATTGCAAGTCCCAGATGTGCCCAGAAGGTCATCAACAGCGCAAACTTCTTAAGTTCACCATCGGGAACTGATGCATTGTCCCTGGTAACACGAGAATAATGGTCCACGAGCATCACCATATAACATTATAACAATGTATCACTACATGGTAGAATAGAGACGTTGTTATGACTCCGCACAGTCTGGGCTAGTGGTTACATTATGGTAGTGTGGTACGTGGTAAGACTCTAATCTCACTATCAACCTCTGCTTGCTAGTCAATAATAGTACAACCGATGAACTTGCCTTACTCCAAGCCCCGTTAGTCATCAATAGGAAATAATACACACACGAATAACACATATCAACAAACACATGGATCATATTAACAAGAATATCATAACACATCTGTGATCATTAGATATTGTGTTCTTCGTATGTAAAGTATTACCAAGCCAAACCATCAGTGTGTTTTCCATACCTATTAACGAAATCCGAAAATAGACCTTGAGTAAATATTTAGTTTGCACTGCATATCGGAGAGGCAAAGAAGGAGGAGAACGAAAAGGAGCTAAAGTAAAAGTATAAAGGAGAAATGGAACACAGAAAAATTGCTTTAGAACACAGAAAAACCAAACTGAATACAAACACTGAAAATGTAGACCGAATAGACAAATGGCATAAGAATAAGATAATTAATGAAGACCAAGCAAAAGACACATCAAAACAAAAAAGAAAATTTTGATTGCACAGGAGACAATGTAAAAAAACGACGAAAATAGAGATTCTATAACTGTCAAAAGAATGACGCCCTCTCAAACAACAAATCAATTGCTAATAACCTTTTTTCCCCCAACATTGAAAAAAATGAAGAATAACATGGATGAACGAACATCTGTGTCAGTAAAAATAGAGAGGGAGGCCTTTTCTTACCAACAATAAATCAATAAATTGGATCTAAAAAAATCCTTTTAAAGAAGGGCACAAAAAGGACAAGGACGAAATTTGGAACCTAATAGCTTGAAAGGATATCGAAGCTATAATGCGATTGTAAGGTCAAAGAAAATCTATCGATAACATTGATAAAATAATCCCTATTGAAAGATATGGGATATGGGTAACAGTTTTACTTCTTTTTGTGTTTGTATAAGAAAGACGTACAAAAGGATAAAGAGTCGTTCTTCAAGATCGGTTTCTTGCATTGCGGTTTGGGTCAATGATCTACTGAAGTTAAGCAACATCGGACGGTGACGGATAACTATCTAAAAAAAAATTCATACTCGTGAACCTACTTCGGGGTTTTGGAATTTGACCAAAAATGATCATTTCTCGATGGATTTTTATCTAGTCAGGGACTCCGATGTATCCTCGTGTATCCAAGCATTGAGTATCCAATGAGAGAAGTATGAAGATACTTCTTTCATTGCCAGAGCCATAAATAACTGTCTGTTTATGTCACCCCGTCTTTTTCGCTGGGATTTCAAAAAGTGCCCTCATGAGGCTTAGTGGACTCCCCAATTGCAAGTCCCAGATGTGCCCCGAAGGTCATCAACAGCGCAAACTTCTTAAGTTCACTATCGGGAACTGATGCATTGTCCCTGGTAACACGAGAATAATGGTCCACGAGCATCACCATATAACATAACAATGTATCACTACATGGTAGAATAGAGACGTTGTTATGACTCCGCGATCGTGGATGCATAAGGAGTAAGAATAACTAAAAATTTCACGATTCTAAGCAATGTACAGACAAATCTACAATTTTATTTATATAGATTATAATGAAGGGATATTACAAATGCATTAGACTCTCATTAGAAATAGATTGGGATTGAGGTTTGAAAGCTTTTGCAATATCAGACGAATCTGCTACTCAAATTGGCAACATCTTGGTAGCGGAAATCTACGGGAGGAACAACCTTGCAAAGAGGAATATATTTTTTAGTTTAATTTATTTTCCAAATGGGCTTCTTCTGAGTCAATTATTTTATGTGATGTTGGGAGCTCCAGTACCGTAAATCTCTAATCTCTAGGACTGTGGTTTGAATGCCTTTGCAAGTGCATAGTGCAGTATTAGGACTGGGCACTACCTTGGAATCAAATTTAGTACCAATGCTAATGTCAAGAGAGGAAGGGGCCTAGGATTGACTTTCAAAACGGGCCCAAGATTTTGAGGGTTCGTGATTGTCAAAACTCACAAGTCGATTGTCCAGGTTGGAACGGAACCTGTTTTCTCCAAGGGCACAGAAATCCCAGAAATGGACGGTAGGGTTAATTAATCTCAAGGGCAAGGAAAACATAGAGTATAGACCCTTGACAAAGGGAGTGTGCCTGAAGGCATGTGATGTGTAGGTACATAAAAAATAATACAAAAACATTCTCAATTCGTAGTCCAAAAACCGTTTTGGTAGATAATCATGTACATACCATATTTCCTAAAAAAAAAAAAAAAAAAAAAAAAACTAGAAATCCTAGATATATCAAACATGTAGGTACAGGTTTATAGGAAGAGTGCTGGGTGCATAGGGACACCAAGTGCATTAGATGGTGCAGGAGACAAGGTGTATTGCTTACTCCGAAATTTTAGGGAATTTTTGGAAATGTTTGGATAGAGTGAACTGGATAAACTTAGGTCTTAGGGCTATTTCACATCTAGACTGTAACTTGTAGTATACGGCAATTTTCATGTTGAGGGCTACATAGTCTTGAAGTGAAGTAAAATCCACCTTATCGTCCCGAAAGCGAAGAGTTGACAGTTCAGTTCTGTTTAAGAGAAAGCCATGCCAGCCTTTCCGAGAGCAAACCTCATTTTGTTTAGGATAAATTTCGCCCCGGGCAGGTACCCGCGAACTGGCGTTCCCAAGGCAGGTTCGCTACACTCCAAGCTAACTAGGTTGGCCAGTGGCCTTGTGGGGACTTCATTCTGGCAAAATTTAGAGGCTTTTTGCTAGGATATAGAAAAGTAGGTACTAGGCAACATGAATCACTGATGTTAAGCAACGTTGGGTTTGTTATCCGGAGGAGTGAAGATTTTTCCGTATCTGACTCTGTTGACTGATTTCGTAGACAAAAAGCCACTTTTGCGGGATAGGTGTAGGGCTGTAGGGGCAAATAGCCCTTCAGGGTTGAGATACGTACCTACATTACGTTAACTGAGTAGATAGTCCACTGAAGAGTAGGCCTTTTTACATGGTTTTACTTAACTTGAGATCTCTGTTTGTTTGTTACATCAGGAAATTTGTCCAGACTCCTCACTCTCCTGTCGGATCACTGACTGTGGTTTGAATGCCTTTGCAAGTGCATAGTGCAGTATTAGGACTGGGCACTACCTTGGAATCAAATTTAGTACCAATGCTAATGTCAAGAGAGGAAGGGGCCTAGGATTGACTTTCAAAACGGGCCCAAGATTTTGAGGGTTCGTGATTGTCAAAACTCACAAGTCGATTGTCCAGGTTGGAACGGAACCTGTTTTCTCCAAGGGCACAGAAATCCCAGAAATGGACGGTAGGGTTAATTAATCTCAAGGGCAAGGAAAACATAGAGTATAGACCCTTGACAAAGGGAGTGTGCCTGAAGGCATGTGATGTGTAGGTACATAAAAAATAATACAAAAACATTCTCAATTCGTAGTCCAAAAACCGTTTTGGTAGATAATCATGTACATACCTATTGTGTACCCACTCTTCAAGTCTTTACAGATTGGACCAAATCATCGTACTTAGCATCACGTACACAAACCATACTGGCGTGGATTTCATATGACAGATAACATTTAGCATGTGTTAATGTTAACTCTTTACGTGTTACCGTAATGGTGTTTCCAGCGGACATAAATCATTTATTGAACACGTCTAACAAGTGTACAGTACTTAGTGGATTGAACTCCTACTTTGTGGAATACAGTGAACTTCCACTAGTTCCGACTCTAGTAATGAGTGTACTGTGATTGTTGGATTGAAAAGTGTGGATATTGTTAAAATGATCTGTATAGTGTTTTCGTTTAGTGTTGGCAGTTTTTGGTCAAAAAATCCATGTTTGAAGTTATAACAAGTCTTTGGTCGTCATTCGTGTTGACAGTTTTTGACGAACACATTATCTATTTCAGTGTTTCTTAATTAGTTTGGCCCGCGGAACCCTTTTCAAAAGGTGAACATCTTTGCGGAACCCTGAACTTTCAAGATTGCACCCCCCACTTTTGGCCCGCGGAACCCTTTTCAAAAGGTGAACATCTTTGCGGAACCCTGAACTTTCAAGATTGCACCCCCCACCCCCTTATTATAAAAATACAACAGCCTAGTTGGCTGAAAGGTTAGTACGTCTGCCTTTCAATCGCTAGGTCGCGGGTTCGATTCCTGCCCGGGGAGAATTTTATCCTAAACAGATAAAGTTCGTTCTCGGAACGTCTGGCTTTCCTCCTATCCTATATGCCTCTCATTTTTTGCATTATCTCCTTTTTCAAGACTAATTCCTGGATTTTTACAGTAATTCCCGTGTAATTTATGCTTTATTTTTCTTTTGATATTTTTTGCTCGACTCTTTTTTAGGATCTGTTGTTTTTATTTTTTTTCATCAGTTGGATCTATTTTTGTTATTTATCTAATTTCTCTTTTCTTCTGTTTATTTTTCTTTTGATATTTTTTGCTCGACTCTTTTTTAGGATCTGTTGTTTTTATTTTTTTCATCAGTTGGATCTATTTTTGTTATCTATCTAATTTCTTTTTTCTTCTCTACGTGTGTTTGGCCTTCTATTTAGCATAACAATGTTACACTTTAGAGTAGCTCTACGTACAGTGTTATGACAAAATGACCACATGTTTTGTCAATGTATCACCTCCCAAATACTATTCAGAGTTCATTGATATGCAGAGATGTTTTTCCCAGGCTCAATCATCAGAAATATCAGAATCAGAAGTAAAGATATACGCGTACACAACGGCAACAGCCAAATTTCGACAGATGCTATTTTTCACAGAATAATGAAAAGTTCCACCTGTGGTTGCCTGCTTATCACCAAGGAGATTCAAGACTTCAAGAGATGTGATGTGTCTTCTCACATATTAAATACTGAAATTGATTTTACAGAGATTGTTATCAAATTGGCACCCAGCGATCTTATAATATCTTCAAATCTTCATAGGCTAATAAAACACAAGATACATAAATTTCTTTGGTATCTTGGGTGAAAAATCTGGAGAGGACAAGGATTCATTCCCTTCATTTACTCAATGTTCCCAATGTGGCACACGAACCCCTCTCCACCTTCAGAATCCCCCATCAGTAATAAATATAAATATTTCCACTTGGGCATAAAACTCGAGCCCTCAAACATGCGTGCAAAAAATTATACTGCAAAAAAATGCGATGACGATAATTCACATTTAGGATGACACTTGGGCTAAATTTAATGATTCAAGCACATCAGGATATTTATTATGCACGGAAAAGAGTTGGAGCACGAATCCACTACTTGTTTTTCTGCACATCTTCTCTGTGACAACAGGGAGTTGCAAAATACCTAGAGTTGCAAATGTCACATGGGTATGTAGATTTGAGGAAGACTTGAGAGAGAAGGAATGGATGCGTTGGATAGGAGGGTAACGCCGACCGACCCCAAATAAAATTGCGAAAAGGTGCAATAAAAGAAGATGATTCTAAGGAGTTATGATAAATGTGTAGAATAGCATTGAATTTATACGTTGATTTGATATACCAACCTTTGTATGTAGTGCTTGAATTGATATAGTGGACTTCGGATTTAGAGTCAGTGATTCGAGTTCAAGTCTGAAGAAAAAAAGCTGAGGAAGTCAAGTCTTTTAAAAAGAACTGATGGAGAAGGGAAGAGGCATTGGATAGAAGGTATCAAAACATAAAATGAAAGAATTTAAGGCTAATTTCAAATGAAAATAGGGAAAGGAACGATTAATAGACAACTGCAGTAAAAGAAAAACTGTCTCCAAAGAGGATAAATAATTTCTACCGTGGTACCAAAAGGCGTTGCTCTATAATTGCACCCAGTAGATCCAGTAATATTCAGAGAAATATGTAATGTAATGGCAGGAGCATGAAACATGTGCTCAGAAAGAAAATAAAATCCTCCATAAACTCCAATAATAATTACTTGTTGCACATTCCAGTTCATGTACAAATACATAATGTATCAAGAATGTACGGTACAATATCGTAATTATTTATGTAATTAGAGGAGCACTTCTTGACGGAAAAGAACTTGTGCTCCAACAGCTACCAGATGTAGAAATTAAAAAATAATATCTTATTTAATTTTTCCTTCTAGAGGCCGGAATTTGAACCCCGGACTTTTAACTGCGAGGCTTTAACTAGATGACCCGGACTTTTAACTAGATGACTATGAAGTACATGAAGTTGAGCATTTATGTAGACCACAGATCATAAGCAGTGGTTTATGGGCTCATAACAGGGAGTGGTAATATACTAACACTTCGTTCATACCCAATACCCATGATAACAATAGCTTACTGATAGATGAATTGTTGATGGACTAAAACAAGAAATCAGAAGGAGAAGAAGAAGAAGAAGAGGGAAGAAAAAAAGAAAGAATAAAAAAATCAATGCTCATAGTGCAAGTTTAATCTAAATAATTTCAACAGCAATTAAAACGATCAAATTTAGACACGTTCAACATAACAAGCAAATATAGCACGTAAATAATGCACTGAAGAGAAACGAACACAACAAGTGTATTGTGTTGAACACACGAATAACACTATAACACATATCAACAAACACATGGATCATATTAACAAGAATATCATAACACATCTGTGATCATTAGATATTGTGTTCTTCATATGTAAAGTATTACCAAGCCAAACCATCAGTGTGTTTTCCATACCTATTAATGAAATCCGAAAATAGACCTTGAGTAAATATTTAGTTTGCACTGCATATCGGAGAGGCAAAGAAGGAGAGGAACGAAAAGGAGCAAAAGTAAAAGTATAAAGGAGAAATGGAACACAGAAAAATTGCTTTAGAACACAGAAAAACCAAACTGAATACAAACGAAGTCAAGTCAAAAAATTTAGCGTAGTGCATTAAGCGGGGAACGACATTTGTGACAAGCATTTATGCTTAACACAAATAAAATTCCTTAGTTTGTCCTTTTGGATAAAATTTGGCGAACATGTTTCACACTAAAAGGACATTTTTTGCACTTCACATTTTGTACAGTAAATAATGATGTTCTGTAATCTTGTCCAAGCACTTTTTTCTTCACTTTTATTCCTATTTAATTCTGGTAGATTTATCAATAGAGTTTTTCCCTACAAGACAGGCAGGCTCTTAAAGGGAGGAACGTTTGTTCTTTCGTAGACGAAAGGGGTTTGTCTCCTATCTCCTATGCTTAGCATGGGCGATGTTCTTTGCTTTTTGACGAACGACGTATCCAATTAAATTAACAGAAACAGAATATTCTAGTTTTTTTTTTTAGAGCTTTGATAAACGGGAATTTAACAAGACTAACAAGGGAGGTCTTAACGTCCCGGAATCCAAGAGGAGGACAGGATGGGAGAAAGCCAGCCGTTCCTTTTCTATCCTCAAGATTTGTAAGTTTTATTTACTTGCTTGTGATTGGGAAATTTGATGTGACGTCATCACGTACGGCAGCGGATGTCAATCGTGACATCAATAATTCAAGATACACGTTTTACTTACTGGTATTTTTCAAATCGATTTTCGAGATCTAGGTTGTAGAAGAAAAAGAAAATTCTCTAGTTCCTCATTTTTTACTTTCAAACCTCACCTAAATAAGTGAATAAGGTCGATTGTTTTGCTAAAATTTCTCGATCTTTTCTCAAGGTTGAATGGACACCAAAATAGCATGTGATGTCCTGAAGCTCGTTAGAAAGGAAAGTAATGTTTACTGTATTGTGTTAACTAGCTTTCAGTATTTATCCACTTGAAGTTTTTGCTATCTGTTGACTCTGACCATTTTATCTTGTTCTATTTCAGCTCTACTGTATGTTCTACTGAAATTCTAGCACTTGGTGATGTGCTCAGTGCGTTCCGTGTTATCAATTGTGAGGTAGGTCCCATCATTGTTTTTTTATCACTATATTTCTGCTCTACTTGAGCAGAGAAACGTTTTTGTTGAAGCCGAAGTAAAAGATTGCTGAAGTAGAGCCACTTTGTATCTGGTTGATAATCGGATGGGTGTCCACTTTGTATCTGGTTCAGTGGCGTAGCGTGGTCTAAATTCAAGTGTAGGACGTGTAGGGCTCAAGCACAGTTCTACCAAGTCCCATCACAGTACATGCCATTAATATTTATGGGCATTAGAGTGAACTTTTGAGTTGTATGGCCGCCATACATACACGCTGCTACGCCACTGATCTGGTTGGTAACCGGATGGGTCACTGACCATCTGGACAATAAATTGCATACTGCTGAATTTTCCCGGCCCCAGTCAGGCTGGGTGAGGTTAATGAAAGTATTTGGGTAGCTTGTTGTCCCTTCACTAAAAACCTTCTATTGTACAGTGACATTCCTTATCAAACGGTAAACAAAGACTCTTGTGACATTCTAAATAGTTAGCTACCTAACAGTTATTCTAGTTTGCTTGGTTGGTAGCGCGTCTGCCTTGTAAGTGCTAGGCCGTGGTGTGGGTTCGATTCCGCCCAGGACAGAATTTAATCTGAAGGGATAAGGTTGGTTTTTAGAAGGGCTGGCTTTCTCCTATCCTGTCTTTCTTCTCTTCTATTTTGGGACGATAAGACCTTACCAGTCACAGTTCCCTCTTTCAAACCAGTAAACAATGACCATCTTGTAACATTCTAAACAGTACTTATCGTCTCACCATTTCAGATTATAGCTGTCTCCGTAGACTCCCATCTTGCTCATCTAGCATGGACTAAAACCCTCACCGCAACCTCATCCAACCGATCAGCCATTGACCCGAGCAAAATAGTTCCCCTCTTGTCAGATTCTACGCATGCTATCAGTAAAACCTATGGCTGCTATCTATCTTCTGCTGGACATTCGCTGAGGTATGTGAATAGATGTTGATTTATTCTGTTCTCTCTGATGGCAAATCACAAATTTATTTGACATCAGGGCTTTACTTACCTTAGCTTATCAAAATAGTTAACAGCTTAGCACCAAAAAGCACACCTAGAAGCATAGGTGTAGGGACCAAAAGTCCCATGGGTGTACTAAGCTTCACAAATCTATCCTATCAAATGACACTACAGCCCGGGTTAGGCTTTGGTCTCACAACAATCCTCCTCTGCTCAGCTTTGTTGTTTATGACATCTCTTCATCCTCTCATCACTGTATTAGTTTCCGGGTTCGATTCCGGGGAGTATGGAAGTTTTTTCGACTCATTGTTTAAAATACGAGGTAAATTCAGCCTTGGCCTTGTAAGGACAGTCGTAAAGCTACTTTTAATCAGTGGCGGGATTACCAGTGTAAAAGAAAACATTACAAAATTGATAGAATTAGTCAAGGAGGCTCTTAGTAATTATAATAAAATTGATTTGTACAAAAAATTCGAATACGCTTTCATCTCCATAAATAAGTTATTATTTAATGACCTTCCTGATTTCGAACCCTCGTTCTCTCCATTGCAGGGCGTACTACATAATCGACAAGCGCGGGTACCTGCGTTCCATGAACGTATCTGACATCCAGGTAGGTCGAAACCTGAAGGAGATCCTCCGTCAAGTGGAGGCATTCCAATTGGTGGACAGTACGGATACTCAATGTCCTGTCAATTGGACTACGGGGCAACCTAGTGTGAAGGTCGCCTTGTGAAATCCGCAGTGTGAAGGTTGAACAGTGAGTCAAACAGTGTGAAGGTTGAACAGTGAATCAAAAAGTATGAAGGTTGCCTTGTGAAATCCACCATGAGTCCAGTGTGAATGTTGAACAGTGAGTCTAACACTGAATTGAACAGTGAATCAAAAAGTATGAATGTCGCCTTGTGAAATCCACCATGAGTCCAATGTGAAGGTTGATGATGGTGCGTCAAACAGTGTGAAGGTTGGGACAGTGAGTCAAACAGTGTGAAAGTTGAACCTACGCGAAACCTACTACTCAGGCAGTCTAGTGTGAAAGTTTTCTTGTGAAATCTATCACAGATCAAACATAGTGTGGGCTCACTTTTTACTCCCTGCACATAAATATTGACAAACGTTATGACTTTTTTTCTGTGCAAGAGTGCTAAGTCGTTCTTGGAACAGGGCTCAGTAAATAGGCTTGTCTATGCTGTGGTTACTCTGTTCATATTTACTTAGAGTGTAAATACTTATTTGTGTCATCTATTTATTTTCGTTTATCATATCTCCTCAGATTTACATTATTTAATTTTTTGTTCCGTAGACTATTATGCCTAAAAAAAAATATTTTTCATTTATAATTCTGGTTTAAATTATAATCTTAGATTTGTAGATTTCTTGTATATCCTCACACTAGTATTAAAGTAGGTATCTAGTTATTATCTACACCTCATAA
The DNA here is from genome assembly GCF_000475195.1 of Diaphorina citri. NCBI lineage: Eukaryota > Metazoa > Arthropoda > Insecta > Hemiptera > Psyllidae > Diaphorina > Diaphorina citri. Next base: position 112,332 of record NW_007377896.1, on the reverse strand, counting down.
CTTTTGGTTTCAATGTTAAGCTACAAAATTAAGGTAATGTATAAAAAATCAATGTATTGTTCTTTTAAAATAGGAAAGGGTATTTTATAAATTAGTTTGATTGGGGTATTTTGGAGTTGTTTTTCGTGGCTCCTTCTTTATACCAGACCAGTGTGGTGAGTTCATGACCTCTAGTCTACAGAATTTGGTTCAGTAGGTACTTACATATTATACAGCTGAATTTACTCTAGAATTGAGAATTAATTTTGTTGCGTAAACCAAGCTCGAACAAATTCTAATTTATAAAATCAAAAATATAATTACTCACACAAATAAATTTATCATACCACCAATATTTTTCATCTTAGATCAGTCTATTTTAAAGCTTCCAATATCTAAGCTAGTTCTGCATTTGGGAAAAAATAAATACATACGTCCAGCACGTAAACATCCAAAGAAATTGATAGAACATTTCAAGTCAAACAGCCCAGTAAAAGTGGCTAAAAAATTGTCAAAGAATTTGACGCATACAAACATACAGAAATCTCAAATTGAATAAAAGCACGTAAAAAAAGGACAAAATAGGTAAGTATGTGTGCGTTAGGCTGGAACTTGGCCTGGCGCACTACCGTGCGCCTAGATGTCACTATATCAAATGGAACTTTTCCTGACAGTTTGCCGTGCGCTCAGGTTCATAGTAGCAGAATTAAATTGGGGAATCTTAGAAAATGTTAGCTACACTTAAAGAAGAGAGTATACAAATAAAATCATAAAAGAAATCACAGCAAGTAATAATAACAAAGAGAATAAAAGTATACATCATGGATGAAGATAATTACACTTAAAGAAGAGAGTATACAAATAAAATCATAAAAGAAATCACAGCAAGTAATAATAACAAAGAGAATAAAAGTATACATCATGAATGAAGATAAATATAAGAAAAGAGATTACGAAGAGACAGAAAATGCCTGGGACACTAATATTTCGCCTTGTTGGGCAAAAATAAGATTAATTGAAAATATTAAAGCTACAATCTTTGGTAATAGCCTTTACCAATTCAAATTCTGCTGATTCATAAATAATAGGGCCAAAGGAAATAATAAAATTGCTACTTATCACATTTGAAGATTCCTTGTACACTTGGACATTTTTACTTTTTTTGATAAGAAAAATATGAAACGTCGCTGTTTCTTTTTTCTGTTTCATGCGGTGTTGCCGTTTGTGACAAAATAATTCACGTGAGGCATTGTGCATTATTTATGCACGATTTCACGAGATTTTTTTTTTCGATCTTTAAAAAATGAAGAAAAAAATTGCTCACGGAACATTATGGAACTGACTTTTAGGAAATTTTCACCATTTTAATGAAGCAGTGAGCATTCTGTGATTAGTCTGTACTTACTCGGTGTAAAGATCTCCCACAATAGCAAACAGTATAACACTGAGAGTAACCGTGGTTATCTGATATCCTGTACCAATCAGGGCCGAGAACAGCATGGGGTGAGGGGAGGGACGAAACACATCCCCGTGAACCTGTTTCCATCCATATTCGTCTCCTAGGTCCCTCTCCTGAAATAGAAACAGGCAGATATGATGGATAATCAAGTCATGAATCTTTGGGGTAAAGTAGAAAGCGCGAACGACATGACTAACACATAGTTAAATCGCAAAAAAAAAAAGAGAGAGAGCTTACTTAACACAACTTTTGTAGGTATCACACCACTACTAAGTGTCTCCTTTACTATTAATTTTCATCTACTCGTATCATCATTTTACAATGGCGATACCGCCACTTGTCGCTACTCGATTAAAGTAGCTACTCAATTGGCCTCACGAGGCTGAGTGCACCCCGAACTCCAAGCACAGAGCCGAAAAAACTGCGACACCGCAGGGAATCGAACCCGGGACTTCCGGAGTGCAAGCCTAGTGTGATACCCACTCGACCACGGAGGTTGCTCATTTTATGATACTTTTGGGTTGGATTTTATGTTGGAGAATGTTTGAGCCAGCTAGTGATCAAGTCTAGTTCAGTCATTCCATCTTAGTACTACCAGTAAGTACCACCTAAAATAAATACTTTATTAAATGGTAAAGTAATTCGAGCGCCAATTCGGAACCAATGTCCCAAGACGAAGATCACCAGGGGTAAGTCAACCGTTTTACATGCGATCACAAGACATTTTACCATTAGGGGAAAAAATGTTGGTTGGGCAAAGGGCATAGCTATTTTAAACATGAAAAACTGGTTTTGAATTTCCTTTCTGAAGGGATTTGAAAATTAGAGCTATGAGAAAAAATGGAGGGAAATGGGGTTGCCAGGGTGTTCTCATGAGGATCATGGATACCAAACCCACCAGGAATATCACCATCATGAAACTGTTGAATATACTGAACCAGTGGATCTGAAGAGGGAGAGAAATCACAAACATGCTTATAGATAGGAGGGAAACTAGTGATTGGGTGGAAGAGCTTCTTTAGGAGAATAATGCTACATCATAATTAGGCATTAAGAAATCTCACCATATCATCAACCTCTTCATCCTTGCTGTAGCGAGCATAGTCCTTTCTCAGTGTTCTCATGAGGATCATGGATACCAAACCCACCAGGAATATCACCATCATGAAACTGTTGAATATACTGAACCAGTGGATCTGAAGGGGGAGAGAAATTACATACATGCCTATAGATAAGAGGGAAACTGGTGGTTGCGTGGAAGAGCTTCTTTAGGAGAATAATGCTACATCATAATAAAAATAAAAAGCTCCCTATAGCATACCTAAAAGTGCATCCAACATAGACTGGAACCCATCAAATGAAATAGGTATCTTGTGGATACATATTTCATAAACTGGATTGGACGTTTTATCAGGGGCTGTATCTTGTGAAACTGGCCAGTCATAATTCTAACTTCTAAAATATTTCTCAGTAACACTGTCAAACTGTTTTGACTTGGCAGGGTGGAGCACTACCATGCTCCTTAATTCTAGGTAATAGTAAAATGATTCCCTGATTTACCTATGAGTATGGAAGATCAATTTAAAGAAGTATTGCAAAATTGAGTCTCACGAAATTTTGAAGAAAAAATAATTCGAATAATTTCAAAACGTCCTCAAAACAATTAACACAGAAACAAAAGACCATTACCGCCAAGTGTTAACGTTATTGCCACCATGTATAAACTTATCACAAAAATTGTTTTGAATAAGTAATTTATAGAAACACTTTATTGAAAAAGATTTCTTTGCTTGAACACTTCGAGCAAAGAAATCAATAAGATGTCTTGAAGATATTCATTTTCTGCTTCAAATAAATTCAATATTGCCCAGAATGTGTAAACTGCTTTCGAAAAATGTATTTAATAGGTGATTTACAGCTACAGCATAGTTTTCTCAAATGGTTCAATAGATGTGTTAGAATAATCATTTTCAGATTCAAATATTTTTTTTTCACATTTTTAACAAAATCGATTGCCCTCAAATGTCACATCAATAGAAGTGCAATAAAAATAATTTATGCGTGACTTAGTATGGCCATTAAGGTGCTAATAGGTTCATTAACGTCAGTTTTGACAGAGTTGTTCTTTTCTTTTTCGCTTCTATGTTCAGGCCATTATGTTTTCAAGTGGAACAGTTTGCTAGTTGCTTGTTTGGTTGCCAAAAACTTCAGCACCGATTTTGTGAGAAATATGATAATTTTAGGATGTGTGTTGATTCCATCATTTTGTCCATTTTACAATCTGAAGTGATTTTCAGTTAAAGACTAAAATGAAAACAATAACAAATATGAATTATACCAAGTTTTCAAACTCTCGTCTCAACATGTTTTAGGATGTGTGTTGATTCCATCATTTTGTCCATTTTACAATCTGAAGTGATTTTCAGTTAAAGACTAAAATGAAAACAATAACAACTATGAATTAAACCAAGTTTCCATCGAACATTTTCGCCTCCTGAAAATCCCTCTCTGTGGTGCTTTTGAAAACTTTCAACCAGCATGGTAGGTAAACATTGGATTTTAGGATTATTGAGATATTGGGAAAATCCTACATTGCTGCAGTGAGCACCAAAGTTGTGACATAATAACACAAAGAAACTGCATTTACATTTACATTTATAATATCTTCAAATCTTCATAGGCTAATAAAACACAAGATACATAAATTTCTTTGGTATTACATTCCCATTCTAAAGCTTAGCTATCAGTTTGGATTTTTCTCCTACTTTCTTCTCTTCCTACTTCCTGTTCGGTTTAATTTAGCTGAAATCTCTTCTTTAAGTTCTAGCTACCTCACATGAAGCTTGTCAGCTCCACAGACATTCCCATTCTAAAGCTTAGCTATCAGTTTGGATTTTTCTCCTACTTTCTTCTCTTCCTACTTCCTGTTCGGTTTAATTTAGCTGAGACCTCTTCTTCAAGTTCTAGCTACCTCACATGAAGCTTGTCAGCCATGTCAGCTGACGGCTCCACAGAAATCTGGAGAGGACAAGGATTCATTCCCTTCATTTACTCAATGTTCCCAATGTGGCACACGAACCCCTCTCCAGCTTCAGAATCCCCTATCAGTAATAAATATAAATATTTCCACTTGGGCATAAAACTCGAGCCCTCAAACATGCGTGCAAAACATTATACTGCAAAAAAAAAAATGCGATGACGATAATTCACATTTAGGATGACACTTGGGCTAAATTTAATGATTCAAGCACATCAGGATATTTATTATGCACGGAAAAAAGTTGGAGCACGAATCCACTACTTGTTTTTCTGCACATCTCTGTGACAACAGGGAGTTGCAAAATACCTCTAGAGTTGCAAATGTCACATGGTTATGTAGATTTGAGGAAGACTTGAGAGAGAGAAGGAATGGATGCGTTGGATAGGAGGGTAACGCCGACCCCAAATAAAATTGCGGAAAGGTGCAATAAAAGCTACCAGGATTAACAAATAATACCTCAATGGTATTAACCCATGTTACAACGGTCTAATAGTGGGGGAGTCGGTGTCAATTGTAAATCACGCCCTGTTAATAATTGTTAATATGCCTCTCATTGAAAAGTGTGGATATTGTTAAAATGATCTGTATAGTGTTTTCGTTTAGTGTTGGCAGTTTTTGGTCAAAAAATCCATGTTTGAAGCAATAACAAGCCTTTGGTCGTCATTCGTGTTGACAGTTTTTGCTGTTTTTGACGAACACATTATCTATTTTAATTAATAAACACAAAAAAGTGAATTAGAAAGTATTTAATTAAATTGAAATCAAACAGACTTCTTTCTACAGTTTCCACTAATCCAGAAAGTCAACAGGGTAGAGATCAACTTTCGAGCTAAGCTGTTAGTTTGGACTCCCACACTGGAAGTTTAAGTTCAAGGCCTAAAGAAGTATACGAAAGGCGTTTTACTAGTAGTGAAAAAAGTCGTAAAAAAATAAATTTGTTGAAAGCCTAAAAACTTAAAACAAATTATCAATTTCTGTTCCTCGGGCAATATTGAATCGTGCACATTCGAACCGATTTTCAAACGGTTCTTTTCAACCAATAATGGAGGCCCAAAAACCAGTTGGTAGCCTATGCCTATTTAAACATTGGTTTTCTTAGCCATAAACAATATTAACTTAATAAAAATCCTAGCCAACCTGAGCTGGAGCTACTTGATTAATTCCCCTCTCAATGATTAGGTTGATCTGTCATTAGGTGTAATGATATAGGATGGGCTACTGGGCTACGGTAGCCTATGGTATAAGTTCTGCCCGGTACCTACCTATACAGGATGTAACAGAAATAGTGCTCACCCCGAAAGCAGGTTCAGGTTAGAGAGTGGACTTAGGGCTACTCTGGGAGCCCTCAGACCTTGTCTTAAGTCTTCTTCTTTTTCATCACCTTTTCCCGTGTACAGACGGGGTCGGCGTTTTTCGTCAGCCTCTCAATCAGCCCTGCTATTTCTTTAGCAAGGGAAATTCAGGCTGGTATACTTCCTGTTTAAAGTCCTCCAGCCAGACTAAGATGGTCTACTCGCTGTTTAACGTCCCTTAGCCACACCTTGTCTACAGTAATAGGCATTTAACCAATTTCACCAATAAACGATAAGAGGGAGACCAAGACAGACCTGTTTTGCCTGTAGAATTGTCTACTCTACTTAGTTGACAGTATAATAAGGTACATCTTAATAAAATTACCTACCTATACATAGGTCCTATGGGTCATTAGTAATTATCATTACAATCGTTAGTCATCAACTCTTCTCTTCAGATATTATGAAGAGAGAAAAAAAATGGACCGTATAATGTACTGACAACTGCATATTCTGCATAAAATCTTCAATCTAGATTCCTCTAATCTCTTTACAAGATCTCCTGGAGAGATGTTAATTAATTAAATAAGATAATCACAAAGATAAACACTTCAATCATAACAAAAACTCTCATCAAATAAAAACTTGAATCGTTGCCAATCTTGTTGAGTCCGATGCAGATGAAGATGAGCAGAATAAAAATTGTTTAATTTTCTGAGATGAGATAAAAAAAAAAAAAAAAACCTAAAATTTGAAACACTTTTCTGATCTACCAGTATCTATACAGGTCCCAGAGGTCCCGCCCATTTCTAATCCACTTTATTATAGGATAATATCTACTATGTATACTTATACATAACTATTTACTGATCCCACTATCTATGTATTACTATACCTATAGGTACCATTAGAAAGACTGCTTGCTGATTACATTGCCTATTTTTATACTATCTATTATGATTATCTTTCGAGCTTAAATAGGACTTTAAATAGAGATATAGTGACGTATCTACTAAGGAGTAAAGGAGATTGTTCTGGTACTGTCTGTGGTAGAAGTAGCACTACCGCTATTATTATTACTATTTTTTTTTTCAACTTTGGGTCCATTTCTCTCTCTCTCTCTCTTTTCATCATCGGCAACCATTATCTGTCTACTGCTGGACAAAGGTCTCAACATATTCATTGGCTTTTTTTAGGTACTTTTTTTTTCATTTTATTTATTTTTAGACTTGGGCTAAAAACAGAGAAGAGCGGTTTGAATTCCCACTATTTAGAGGTCTCCTCTTCAAAACAATTCACCCTAACTTCATTTCCAACTCCTCCACTGATATTCAGGATAGAATCAGGACAATATGATGGATGAGGATAAAGAAAGAGAGAGAGAGAGAGAGAGAGAGAGAGAGAGCACACCTGTGTGCTCCTAGGTGCTCTATTATTTGACTATGGTTGAGTGGCAGAGCCATCATCACAGGTGTAAAATCCTGTATATGAAACTCCCATATAAGTATCTATTTTTACTATTTACTAGTTATACACATAATACCTACATAGAGGTATCGACAGGTTTTTTCCCTCTCAGCCCAACCTCATTTTACTCAAGATATCCTGTACTTACTGTACTGATTATAAAGGGTGGTAGAAAGTCAGGTCCTCTCAGAACATTTTTTTCTTCTTCAACTTATTAAATGTAAAATCCTGTATATGAAACTCCCATATAAGTATCTATTTTTACTATTTACTAGTTATACACATAATACCTACATAGAGGTATCGAACTATCGACAGGTTTTTTCCCTCTCAGCCCAACCTCATTCTACTCAAGATATCCTGTAGGTACTTACTATACTGATTATAAAGGGTGGTAGAAAGTCAGGTCCTCTCAGAACATTTTTTTCTTCTTCAACTTATTAAGTTATTGTTTCATTACATTTTTTTTTTTTTTTTATCAGTAAATAAATGGTTTCTTCAAATCCAATTGATTCCAAGGACAAGGTAAACCAATGATCCCAGGGGTAAGGTAAACCTAGATCCTTGGCAAATAGAGTGTGCCTGAAGGCATGTGATATGTTCCAATCCACTCAACCCCGAATATTCAACAACATCTTATCCTGGCCAAGTGGGTCTATGTTTAATAAGAGTGGGTTTGGAGGTGATAGAAAATAATGGTTTTTTTTCGACAACCTGTATATAAATCACAGGTGTACAAGAGGTCAATCATAGGTCATAAACGGTCTTTTAATTGTTCACTGACATTTTACCAAGCAAAATAATTGGTCTGACACAAAGAACATTCTTTGGGTCAATTTTCTGTAACAGTTCAGTTCAGTGCAACAAATAAATAATTAAGAAATATGTACCTACATGATAAATAAGTTGTCTATTATTTACAAGAGATATCTAACAGTTGAACATGGAAATCCCAAATAGTAATGACTCTTATTCTTTGGGTCAATTTTCTGTAACAGTTCAGTTCAGTGCAACAAATAAATAATTAAGAAATATGTACCTACATGATAAATAAGTTGTTACGAGAGATGCCTAACAGTTGAACATGGAAATACCAAATAGTAATGACTCTGGTTTTTTTTCCGTACACAAATTGGCCACTCTAGAGGCTAAGGTGTAGACCTGTACGGGGCAAACAGCCATAAAAATTGGGTAAAGCTTATGTTTGTTTGAACCTTGGAATATCTTCTTTTTCTTTGCCTTTTCCCGTATACAGACAGGGTTGGCATTTTTCCTCAGCCTCTCAATCAGCCCTGGAGATTGCTTTGGGCTGACATTTGTTTTTGGCTACAAAGCCCTTCGCACTCAACCTTAGCTATTTCTTTAGCAAGAAAGTATTTATCTTTTTATTTTCCTTTTCATATTACTAAAACGGCAATTACAAAAAAAAACAGGTGCACTCAGACACACCTGATTTCAAAGGAATAAAAAATTGGGAATTTGGGAATCTCACCCCTCAAGTCCTGAATACTAATACATACTAACTGTGCCAAAACTCACTAGGGCTATGAATTTATGAGGAAAAGATAAGCCTGGAGCAGAGAGCCAAAAATTTCGAAAACTTTCGAAAAAGCTCAAAAAGAGTTCGCTTTCCTCAGCACAGAGATTCGATAAATGATGTAACTACCTACAAAAATGCCCCCTATTTCATACCACCTACGTAAGTACTTATTCTTATATTAAGGAAAAGATAGTAAACTGAAGGTACATACTTATAAACATCTGATGGGTGATAAATTTACAACCTCTATCAGCTATTAATCCGTCATGATTCAATAATAATAAAAAGTCTTCATACGATTAGAATTTTTATTGAACTCCAAGCTCAGAATTATCTACTGAGGGGTACCTTTCATATAAATTAAATCATGAGGTATTATTATTAATTGTATCAGGGCCGTTGCCAACAGGTAATTATGAGGAGGGTACCAACCTCAGTGGTGTAGTGATAAGCACGGTGGACAATGTGGACATGGAATCTAGAGTTGATGGTTCGAGTCCAAGTCAAGTCATAAAATTTAAGTGGCGTGTACGTGTACTCTAAGCGTGAAACGACATTTGTGACAAGCTCTACTGAGGGGTACCTTTCATATAAATTAAATCATGAGGTATTATTATTAATTGTATCAGGGCCGTTGCCAACAGGTAATTATGAGGGGGGTACCAACCTCAGTGGTGTAGTAATAAGCACGGTGGACAATGTGGACATGGAATCTAGAGTTGGTGGTTCGAGTCCAAGTCAAGTCATAAAATGTAAGTGGCGTGTATTCTAAGCGTGAAACGACATTTGTGACAAGCATTCATGCTGAACAGCTGAACACAATTAAACTTCCATTGAGAGGAGGAAGAAGGAAAGAGAAGAGGAGAGGACGGCGAGAGGAGAAAGAAGAGAGATAGGGGAGGGAGAGAAAGTGAGACAAAAAGGGAAGTTTTTTTTATATATATTATATAAAAATCCCTCTTTAGCAAAGAAGGGACACAAAATATCCTATTTCAACATAGAAGGGACAAAATAATGGACCCACTTTTGCCTTGGTTCCTTTAATCCTTTTCCATATAAAATCGTTCCTGATATAAATCTTGAAATGGCTTATCAGAGCACATGATTAATATCTTCCTGGGTCCTTATGGAATGGAGGAGAGGGAAGAGGGAATAGGGAAAGAGGAGGGAAGGGATAGATGGGGGAATTTGTACACAAATCCATCATCCACACCTGATTTCAAAAGAATAAAAAATTGGGAATTTGGGAATCTCACCCCTCAAGTCCTGAATACTCACTAGGGCTACGAATTTATGAGGAAAAGATAAGCCTGGAGCAGAGAGCCGAAAATTTTCGAATTTCACCGGGCATTGAACCTGGTTCTTCCGACATTTAAGCCTAGTGAGACGCTGCCGCTGTGCTATATTAGGGCCAAACTTTCGAAAAAGCTCAAAAAAAGTTCGCTTTCCTCAGCACATAGATGCGATAAATGATGTACCTACCTACAAAAATGACCCCTATTCCATACCACCTACATAAGTACTTATTTTTCGCTTTCCTCAGCACAGAGATTCGATAAATGATGTAACTACCTACAAAAATGCCCCCTATTTCATACCACCTACGTAAGTACTTATATCATGGGGAAGATAGTAAACTGAAGGTAGGTACATACTTACATATAAACATCTGATGGGTGATAAATTTACAACCTCTATCAGCTATTAATCCATCATGATTCAATAATAATAAGTCTTCATACGATTAGAATTTTTATTGAACTCCAAGCTCAGAATTATCTACTGAGGGGTACCTTTCATATAAATTAAATCATGAGGTATTATTATTAATTGTATCAGGGCCGTTGCCAACAGGTAATTATTAGGGGGGTACCAACCTCAGTGGTGTAGTGATAAGCACGGTGGACAACGTGGACATGGAATATAGAGTTGGTGGTTCGAGTCCTAGTCAAGTCATAAAATTTAAGTGGCGTGTATTCTAAGCGTGAAACGACATTTGTGACAAGCATTCATACTGAACAGCTGAACACAATTAAACTTCAATTGAGAGGAGGAAGAAGGAAAGAGAAGAGGAGAGGACGGCGAGAGGAGAAAAAGAAGAGAGATAGGGGAGGGAGAGAAAGTGAGACAAAAAGGGAAGTTTTTTTTATATATTGTATAAAAATCCCACTTTAGCAAAGAAGGGACACAAAATATCCTATTTCAGCAAAGAAGGGACAAAATAATGGACCCACTTTTGCCTTGGTTCCTTTAATCCTTTTCCATATAAAATCGTTCCTGATATAAATCTTGAAATGGCTTATCAGAGCACATGATTAATATCTTCCTGGGTCCTTATGGAATGGAGGAGAGGGAAGAGGGAATAGGGAAAGAGGAGGGGAGGGATAGATAGGGGAATTTGTACACAAATCCATCATTAAGACAGATAAATCATATCTTCTATTTTACTCCTTATATTTTTGTTATTTTATAAGCAATATTTTCATTATGATTTGTATTTCTTTCGTTTATTACTTTCTATTATTTTTCACACTGTCGCGCTTAAATTTGTCTTCAAATCTGTCCTTAATCTCTCACTCCCTGTTGCTTCTCACCTATTTCCTTAGGAGGGGGAAAAGTAAGGGAGAGAGGAAAAGAGAAGTGGTTAGTTTATTAATTATCATTTTTTAAATTCCTTTAGTGTAGAAAAAAAAAAGAAGAAAAACACTGCTAACACATGTGAATATTTGCACATATTATCTACATACCTAGATACCGCACGGTTGACAGTATTTTACACCAGTTAGTGATGGAATTAGTACGCTTTGCCCTAACATTAAGTTATGCTCCCCCTAGAAAACAAATTTGCCAGCACGATTCAAGAGAGGCAATAAATGAAAGCATTAATTTCTGTAATTATCCACAGATTTGTGTAACGTGAACTCCGCGGTTTATGAACTCGTTAGCTCCAAGTTTAGTGCATTTACCATCCATATGTGTGATAGGACTGCTAGGGAATCCTTTTTTGAAGAGGTTTTATGGAGGGAACTCTAACTCCCGAGGTTTTACTGCTAAGCGAACAGAGAAGGAAGACAATATAGGAAAGAGCCAGCCTTTCCGAGAACGAACTTTATCCTCTTCGGATAAAATCTACCCGGGCGGGAATCGAACCCGCGACCTAGCACTTGCAAGGCAGACGAGCTACCCTCCAGGCTAACTCGGCTGGTCCTAAGAATAGGTAGGTACCTATGAAACTAGTTAACAGAACGAAGTTTTAACTTCTGTACTGCAGTTCTGTTTCTGTATATCTGTACATTTTACACACACACAATTATGTGCTTTCTATTGTTATAATATTTATGTACATCTACATTTACAATACATAAATGTACTATGTAATGTTATGTACATTTATGTACTGTGTGTAGTACATGGCACGTGTTTATGTAAAAGAGCTACTTGTCTTTACTCACCATCTTTACACAAAAAAATATACAGGGTGGCCCATAAGCAATAAGACATTATAAGTAGGTATGAAAAGACCATAGTGACATATAGGTACATTTTGATGGTAAATCTTTTGATTCTGAAAACTTTTGACTGAAGATTTCCTACCTACTTACAAGGAAAGGAATACGTCAGCACTTCTTTTTCGGGTTCAAACGTAGGGAAATTTGGAAAAGGGTATGAGATACCGTCAGTATCAAGTCGAAACGACGCCGAAATTTCTTCTGCTTGAGGAGTGTGAAGTAGGTACCTAGGAAGGTCGGAGTAAGAGGCAAACTTGAAAAAGTTTGAAGATTTCAACAGTTTTTTCCCCTTAGGCTAAATTTTTAGTTACAATTTTTGGCCCTAAATATGGCCAAACATAAGTAGCCCTATTTAGTGAATGCCCTTCAGACTTGAGAGTAGAGTATTTAGACTACTTAGGTATGAAGGTATAGGTAGATATGTACACTTAAAATAAGGTACCTACATTTAAATAGCACCTAGGTCTAGGTGTGAAGATTTCAACAGTTTTTTCCCCTTAGGCTAAATTTTTAGTTACAATTTTTGGCCCTAAATATGGCCAAACATAAGTAGCCCTATTAAGTGAATGCCCTTCATTAAGAGTAGAGTATTTAGACTACTTAGGTATGAACGTATAGGTAGATATGTACACTTAAAATAAGGTACCTACATTTAAATAGTACCTTGGTACCTTACATTTTGTTACCTAACAACTTTTTGGTGGTCAAATAAAAGTGGGGAACCCTGTATAAAACAGTGCATTTACTATTTTACATACAACTTTTTGGTGGTCAAACAAAAGTGGGGAACCCTGTATAAAACAGTGCATTTACTATTTTACATACACACATTAGGTTTAAAGATACATATGTGTGTTTGTTTTACATCATAATATTCATGTGTTTCCATGATAATAATATATGATTCTGACATTGACATACGGGTAATGTACATTTATGTACTGTGTGTAGTACATGGCACGTGTTTATGTAAAAGAGCTACTTGTCTTTACTCACCATCTCTACACAAAAAAATATACAGGGTGGCCCATAAGCAATAAGACATTATAAGTAAGTATGAAAAGACCATTGTGACATGTAGGTACATTTTGATGGTAAATCTTTTGATTCTGAAAACTTTTGACTGAAGATTTCAACAGTTTTTTCCCCATAAGCTAAATTTTTACTTACCATTTTTGACCCTAAATATGGCCAAACATAAGTAGCCCTATTTAGTGGATGCCCTTCATTAAGAGTAGAGTATTTAGACTACTTAGGTATGAACGTATAGGTAGATATGTACACTTAAAATATATAAGGTACCTACATTTAAATAGCACCTTGGTACCTTACATTTTGTTACCTAACAACTTTTTGGTGGTCAAACAAAAGTGGGGAACCCTGTATAAAACAGTGCATTTACTATTTTACATACACACATTAGGTTTAAAGATATGAGTGTTTGTTTTACATCATACTATTCATGTGTATCCATGATATATGCTTCTGACACAGACATATTATGTCAGATAACCATCTCAAAACACTACAAGTCCCCAATAGAACATGACAAATCATATTAATTATTTTGCCATTAGATGAAATACTGTGTTGGCTTTCAGTCTTTCACACTTTTTTGTTTCTACAAATTTATCTGGTGATTTATCTTCTTTTGATTTCTTCTCTATGGGTCTTATGTATGTAGGTATTTAGGTATCTACTTATACATCTAGGTAAATGAACTTGGTTATGTAGGTAGGTACTACTTACTCAAACTTTTTTTTTCCTCTCCAATTTATGACATTACAACTTGTCATCAGCACCAACTTCTCAACTTACTTAATTATGTATAATTATACCCAATAAAGCAGTGCTATATGAAACTGTTGAAATGAAGGGAGTACTTGTCCTACCTCAACAGTCGTCAAGTATTGAACATGTTTAAGATTCCTTTTTTTTACAACCAGAAAAACAACAAAACCGAGTGTTCAGTGGTTCACTTACTACTACAGCCATGTCCATTTAATTGTTCACTGACATTTTACCGAGCAAAATAATTGGTCTGACACAAAGAACATTCTTTGGGTCAATTTTCTGTAACAGTTCAGTTCAGTGCAACAAATAAATAATTAAGAAATATGTACCTACATGATAAATAAGTTGTCTATTATTTACAAGAGATATCTAACAGTTGAACATGGAAATCCCAAATAGTAATGACTCTTGTTTGTTTTTCCATACACAAATTGGCCACTCTAGAGGCTAAGGTGTAGACCTGTACGGGGCAAACAGCCATAAAAATTGGGTAAAGCTTATGTTTGTTTGAACCTTGGAATATCTTCTTTTTCTTTGCCTTTTCTCGTATACAGACAGGGTTGGCATTTTTCCTCAGCCTCTCAATCAGCCCTGGAGATTGCTTTGGTTTTGGCTACAAAGCCCTTTGCAATCAACCTTTGCTATTTCTTTAGCACTGGAAATTCAGGCTGTTATACTTCCTGTTTAAAGTCCCCCAGCCAGACTAAGCTGGTCTACCCCCTGTTTATCATCCCCAGCTAGACAGTGAATTGGAAAAGGTGTTGATAACAAGATAAGATACAATATGGTTTTCCCCGATCTTATCTTGGACAACCCTTTCAATGTTGGGATAAGCTTGATGACCAGTTGACCAGCCTGTAGTTTACTATGGCACTAAAGAATGATCAAAAGTCCAAATATTTCAGGAAAAGAACTTACCATTTTCCTGTCTTTCCAATTGAACTGAAAGCTCCACAGACCCAGCACCAGAGGGATGTTATTTCAGCTGAAGCACAAAAGGCACTGACGTTTCCAGAGTTCTGCAACTGTTGCACGAAACTTTCGCTGTCAGACCGAAACAAGGACAGATCAATACTCGACTCCACTTACAATGAAACACAAAGGAAACTTATTTTCAAGGGAAAACACATAAAAGACAATCAGACGACCTGCAAAAGGCACTGACGTTTCCAGAGTTCTGCAACTGTTGCACGAAACTTTCGCTGTCAGACCGAAACAAGG
The DNA here is from genome assembly GCF_000475195.1 of Diaphorina citri. Lineage (NCBI taxonomy): Eukaryota > Metazoa > Arthropoda > Insecta > Hemiptera > Psyllidae > Diaphorina > Diaphorina citri. The sequence goes on along the minus strand of NW_007377896.1, from coordinate 97,031 downwards.
ACAGATCAATACTCGACTTTACTTACAATGAAACACAAAGGAAACTTATTTTCAAGGGAAAACACATAAAAGACAATCAGACGACCCACATCAGAATGAGGAACACAAGCAACATGAATCCATACACGTAGTAGATCTTGTACGCCCAGAATGAGGTGAAGATGAAGTACCTGATAATGAGAATACAAGGGACGAAATAAGTCGAGGGGGAAAAAAATCACTGTACCCTATAAGTTCTTAAGCTGTCTCCACACATAGTTGACGCCGCGCCGTCGATTGACGGCGTCAGTGTGGACACAGCTAAGGGGATCTTTAGTGACCGGGAGGTTCAAACGTCCATTGGGTGACAAGCTACCCGTCTATCACCACTGGAAGACCTCCATGGCCTAGTGCTACAAAGTGCTTACACTCCGGACGTGCCGAGTTCGAAGTTTCCCGGCGGGGTCGAAGTTTTTTCGGCTCTGTGCTTGGAGTTCGGGGTGCACTCGTGAGGACAATTTTATTGAGTAGCTACTTTAATCGAGTAGCGACCAGTGGCGGCATTACCAGTGTAAAAAAATTATTGAAAAATGGAAATTGATTGCAAAGGAGACACTTAGTAATTTTGTAATATCCCCATTTTTTTTTTTTTTTTAAAGTACTGCAGGTGGGTGGAAACGTGGACGTCACGGGTTGGGTGGCTGGTCCCTCCACCGTTATCAGGATGTTGAGGGTGACTACTCTGCCTGCCCGACCCCTACGTATTATTACGTCCTCCGGGGACGACGATGTTGTATTGTCTGTTGAGGGAACACCAAGACCACAGCATCATACAGGGAGTAATGCTCTACCCAAAAAACGTTGACAAAAATAAGGCCATCCATAGTTAAGTTATGACTGAAGATTTTTTTTTTTTTTTTCTTTTTTTTTTTTTACTTTTTGCTCACCGTGTAAGAAAGAGCTACGATACCACCCTTGACTCTTAGCTTGAGCCCTGGGAAAACCTTTTCGTTCGCGCCACATGGTATTTGGAAACAGGATAAAAGAGAAGGGGTCCATGCTTACAACGACACCGTGACATAGACAGAGAAGTAGGTAAGATGGCAATTGGGACCACCCGCGTCAGGACCCCGCATTTGGACCAGCCGCAAGTCGTCCTGTTGGGTACGTCCCAATTGCGCCATTGGAGCAGGGTAAGGCCTCTTCTTTACCAAATACCTCGGCGACCAGTAATAAGAGGGAGCCTCCTTAAGACGGCAAACCTAGGTATAGAAATAACTTTACATTCCACTGTCACAACTAACTTACGTTTCATGAGTCCCTGTGAGAAAGCCTAATAGGTCGCCGCTATCGAATACTTCGGTTTAGTTTACTTTACTTAAGAGACACAATTTTCGTCTC
>NW_007377896.1:91833-95034 GCF_000475195.1 Diaphorina citri | reverse complement strand
AATGCAAGCCCTACTTTTTTTCAGCAACTTTGGCCGTGATTCTACTATCACCAAACAATAAAAAACAGATTCGGTAAATGCGTTCTAGCGTTCTTGAATCAAATTGGACACAAAAAATCCCCCACGATGATGCATAATTTCAGAGTTCCTTCCTCCTAATACGTAGTATGAAAAGAAATTTTTGTTTACAACTTAATAACATGAGTAATTCTGTAAGAATGCAGTGGATATGAGCTATGAAAGTATCGATGGCCTGCACAATGCTTCAGCCTAAAAAAACCTATGGAATTCATGTTTGGACACAGACCACAAGCGTCCAATGTAGCAGTTGTTTCATCGCCACGAAATAAAAACGGCGGTAAAACACTCATCTTTAAAAAAAAAAAAAAAAAAATATGTGTTGAGCATTACTCGCTTGTATTAAGCATAACACAAATTTTATGACTTGACTTGCACCAGTACTGTGAACCTCCAGATTCAAAGCCCACAGTGCTAAGTACTGAGGTAGAGGGAAGAGGTTTGATAGAGGGAACTGTTACTATGGAGGTCTTATCGTCCCGGAATCAAACAGAGAAAGAGGGAAAAATATGACAAAACCAGCTGTTCCGAGAAGGAAATTCATCTTGTTAGGATAAAGTTAGGCAAGAACGGGAATCGAACCTAAGACCCAGCGCTCAGCAAACAGGCACGCTACCCTCCAACCTTACTAAAAGGCTAAAAACAGAATCGAGCAGAGGAGAGCATTGAACTTTTAGCTCTCACTTCTATGTGATTTGAATTCATTTCTTCCCTCTACCTGCTTGATGCTCTATTCTCACCGCCCCACTCTATATTTAGCTCAAGCTAGTTAGTATACGTAGCGATTTAATCGACAGTACGTATGAGAAGTTGACAAGTTAGTGTTTTCAATACAGTACTGAGATTTCCACAGACCAATGTGATTAGTCTGTACTTACTCGGTGTAAAGATCTCCCACAATAGCAAACAGTATAACACTGAGAGTAACCGTGGTTATCTGATATCCGGTACCAATCAGGGCCGAGAACAGCATGGGGTGAGGGGAGGGGCGAAACACATCCCCGTGAACCTGTTTCCACCCATATTCGTCTCCTAGATCCCTCTCCTGAAATTTGAAACAGGGAGATAATTAAAATAGATATAATGGATAATCAACCTCGGAGGTAATGTCGTTAGCGTAGTGAAAATCAATTCCTTCATCCCCCCCCCCTTCTTGTCCTCGCCAAAAACACGTGAGCTTAGAGAGCACACCAAATCATCTCTATTTAGTAGGAGGCATCTACTAATTCGACAACCAAACAAGTAAGACCTCCATGCACCACTCTCAATCTAAAGTCAAAGTTAAGTAAGCTCTCTAAGTACCTAAGTAAATTCTGTCTTAAAAAAAGAAAGAAAAAAAAATATACCATTTTTTAGAGCTTTCAAAACCTCAAAATTCGGACGTCCATTCTACAGTCCTCTGCCCTGCTCCCATGTGCTATTGAGATACTACATACATAACATATGTAGGTACATTAATTTTATAAATTGCCATGTTTTAATAGTCTAATCATTACACATCTGACATCAGCTACTGCAAACACAAAAGCCAAAAACTGGCAGATCCTCATCCTCATATTTTCTACTGGAAATATACACTGTTTTTATTTGAGTACTATCGCTTGGGTTAGCACACAAGTTCCACAAGCATTGTAAATGTGAGAATTACTTCATTGAATCTGTTCTGGGCTTCTTTATTGGCAGAGAAACTAAAAATCGGCGCACAGAAAGTACTTATCACAATGTGAGAATTACTTCATTGAATCTGTTCTGGGCTTCTTTATTGGCAGAGAAACTAAAAATCGGCGCACAGAAAGTACTTATCACATCTGAAGATTCCTTGTACACTTGGACATTTTTACTTTTTTTGATAAGAAAAATATGAAACGTCGCTGTTTCTTTTTTTTTTCTGTTTCATGCGATGTTGCCGTTTGTGACAAAATGATTCACGTGAGGCATTGTGCATTATTTATGCACGATTTTACGAGATTTTTTTTTTTCGATCTTTAAAAAATGAAGAAAAAAATTGCCCACGGAACATTATGGAACTGACTTTTAGGATATTTTCACTATTTTAATGAAGCAGTGAGCATTATAAAATCCCCTAAATTTAACGGACTTCCGTTTAGGTTATTTTTTAAAAGCAGTGCACTGCTTAATGTCCACTGGTTTTAACCTCCTTGAAGAAAGCGTGCATAACCAGCACTTGGCAACATCGTAATCGCAAAAGTTCTTTAAAAATGGCCGCCTATTCCGCCTAAACTGTTTAAGTTGTGTATTGTGTTTCTGTCGATTTATTTCATTTCATTTGCTTTTGCCTAGAAAGTAAGTTCTCAATTTTTGGGTGTTTATTAGATTATAGTCCGGTTAGAAGCTTTCAATCTACAGGAATCACACCGACAGAATCAGGATAAAGTCTACTCCACTCAAGTCCCCTTTTCAGGATTGTGAAGCGATGCAATGAGCGCCAATTCGGAACCAATGTCCCAAGACGAAGATCACCAGGGGTAAGTCAACCGTTTTACATGCGATCACAAGACATTTTACCATCAGGGGAAGAAATGTTGGTTGGGCAAAGGGAACAGCTATTTTAAACATGAAAAACTGGTTTTACATTTCCTTTCTGAAGGGATTTGAAAATTAGAGCTATGAGAAAAAATGGAGGGAAATGGGGTTGCCAGATAATTGTTATTTTTGACTTCCTGGAACAAAATAATGGTCAAGAAAAATCAGGATTTTAGTTGCTTATCTGGGTACTTGTGCAAAAGTCATGTTTCATTAAGAAATCTCACCATATCATCAACCTCTTCATCCTTGCTGTAGCGAGCATAGTCCTTTCTCAGTGTTCTCATGAGGATCATGGACACCAAACCCACCAGGAATATCACCATCATGAAACTGTTGAATATACTGAACCAGTGGATCTGAAGGGGGAGAGAAACAAATTTCAAGCCTAAATAACTAAGTATAAGAGGGAAACTAGTGGAAGAGCTTCTTTAGGAGAATAATGCCACACAATATTAAAAAGTTCCCTTTACCATAGAGGTGCATCTACACTAGATTCGACCGACATGGACTAGAACTCATCAAATGAATTAGGTAAGATCAAAGGATTTCGAAAAAAAAAAAAAAAAAAAACAGGAT
>NW_007377896.1:0-91807 GCF_000475195.1 Diaphorina citri | reverse complement strand
AGAAAAAAAAAATTTTGAAAAAAAAAAAAAAAAAAAACTGGATTGGACGTTTCATCAGGGGCTGTATCTTGTGAAACTGGCCAGTCATAATTCTAACTTCTAAAATATTTCTCAGTAACGCTGTCAAACTGTTTTGACTTGACAGGGTGGAGCACTACCATGCTCCTTAATTCTAGGTAATAGTAAAATGATTCAGGCATTCAAAGAGAAAAATCAGGATTTCAGTTGCTTATCTGGGTACTTGTGCAGAAGTCATGTTTGTGGAATATTGCTACCAAAGGAACTGGCACAAACAAGCAGTGACCCTGGTCACCCTGGTTATTGAAGGGTTAGGTTTAACGCAAGAAGGAGTTTTCACAATTAGAGCAGTGATTAGTGTTATTATAGGGTTAGGAATTCAAAAAGGAGCTTTTTTTTCCACAGACAATATTGCTACCAAAGGAACTGGCACAAACAAGCAGTGACCCTGGTTATTATAGGGTTAGGTTTAACGCAAGAAGGAGTTTTCACAATTTGAGCAGTGATTAGTGTTATTATAGGGTTAGGTTAAATACAAAAAGGAGCTTTTTTTCCACAGATGTGACTTCTGCACAAATACCCTTATCTGGGACAAAAGCATCCCCTCAAAGTGGTAAATATGAAAAATAGCTTAGTTGTAATTGAAATGCTTATCATTTCTACAGAGGTACCCTGATCAATTTGGATAGTGGAGAGTCTACTCTACGTAATACAATGTACATAGTACACCATGTACCTCAAGAGCAGATTGATGAGCTAGAAGAGGCTCAAGGTCACGAGGAAAATCAAGTTGAAATGAATGAGTTCTTACAGTTAAAAGCAGGACTCAGATCTAAACAAAGAGGGAGATCAGTACGCACAAAAATTAAAAAAGAACGAGATGCTGATTATCAGGGTAAAAGGAATCAGAAACACTTCACAGATACATGGCTCTCTTGTAGTATGTTTAAAAGATGGTTGGAAAGGCACCCCTCTTCAAATACAAAAGCCATTTGTAAAGTTTGTAATAAAGTTCTCTTGGCGGGAAAAAGTGAACTGTTGAAGCATGGTGCCTCAAAGAAACATCAGCAATTTCTTCAAGCATCAACGGGTTGGTTGAAATCTGATGCTAATTCCAATGATTCTAATGATAACAGTAATGATGTAAGTTCAGACATGCAGACTTTTGATGAAGAGTGGCTAGAAGATCCATTGTACAAAGACTGGCTATCACCTCATCCAGACTCACCTTATAAAGCATTTTGTAAAGCCTGCAACCAAGTACTTCTAGCTACCAAAACTGATCTGGGCAAACACCGAACTCAGAAGAAACACAAAAATAGTATGAGTACCTCGGGACTAGAGACAAGCATTCCAGATGCCATGGATGCATATGAAGACCATGGAGATATGACAATGGGTGACAGTGAATATACAATAGAAGGTATCAGTTCTAATCATATACATAGTTTTTATGGGCATTAGAGTGAACTTTTGAGTTGTATGGCCGCCATACATACACGCTACGCCACTGATCTGGTTGGTAACCGGATGGGTCATTGACCATCTGGACAATTGCATACTGCTGAATTTTCCCGGCCCCAGTCGGGCTGGGTGGAGGTTAATGAAATTATTTGGGTAGCTCGTTGTCCCTTCACTAAAAACCTTCTATTGTACAGTGACATTCCTTATCAAACGGTAAACAAAGACTCTTGTGACATTCTAAATAGTTAGCTACCTAACAGTTATTCTAGTTTGCTTGGTTGGTAGCGCGTCTGCCTTGTAAGCGCTAGGCCGTGGTGTGGGTTCGATTCCGCCCAGGACAGAATTTAATCTGAAGGGATAAGGTTGGTTTTTAGAACGGCTGGCTTTCTCCTATCCTGTCTTTCTTCTCTTCTATTTTGGGACGATAAGACCTTACCAGTTACAGTTCCCTCTTTCAAACCAGTAAACAATGACCATCTTGTAACATTCTAAACAGTACTTGTGTGGGTTCGATTCCGCCCAGGACAGAATTTAATCTGAAGGGATAAGGTTGGTTTTTAGAACGGCTGGCTTTCTCCTATCCTGTCTTCCTTCTCTTCTATATTGGGACGATAAGACCTTACCAGTCACAGTTCCCTCTTTCAAACCAGTAAACAATGACCATCTTGTAACATTCTAAACAGTACTCGGTAGTGACTGATTTCTTTTTTGGTTCCGTAGCAGAATGGCAAGCTAAAATACGAGTATGTCTCTTGTCTGTTGTGATAAGGGCCAACGGTGTTCATCCACAACACCACCTCATCATGTGTGTCATACTGGAAAGTGGTTGAAGAAAAGGTTATTATTCATAAGTCATAAGCCACAACAATGAAAAAGAAAGACTGGTACTTGTGCAGAAGTCACATCAATAAGCCACAACAATGAAAAAGAAAGAATGGTACTTAGTACTTAAGTAGTTACTTTAAAGTTATTTGCTTCAGTAATTATTTTTTGATTCAATCCCTCCACTGTCGATGTTGTTTTGTTTTGATGAAATTGTGATTTTAAGGGAGATAAAAATGATCAGAGCTTCTTTTTACAGATCTTGTAACATCTCATTTAGGTACAACTGAATAATACTCAGTAAATAACCAAAGTAGAAGTACAAGTATTTAATTGTACTTAAACAATCCATTTGAAACACTTTCCCACGATGTATATTCCTTCTGATGAAACACTTTTTCCCCCTTTTTAATGGAAAAAAAAAAAAAAAAAAAAAAAAAAAAAAAAAGGCTTGATACTTAAATATAAGTAGATGAGACACTCTATTTCAACTCACCTTTAAAATCAATGTCAATACCACTGAACTCCAACTCGACACCTTGCAATGCCTCTCCGAGAGTTTCATGGTAGTGACTACAGATCTTGTAACATCTCATTTAGGTACAACTGAATAATACTCAGTAAATAACCAAAGTAGAAGTACAAGTATTTAATTGTACTTAATATTTAATCCATTTGAAACACTTTCCCACGATGTATATTCCTTCTGATGAAACACTTTTTCCCCTTTTTTAATGGTCAGAGTTGTTTGTTTTTCTGTAATGAGAGTTGAGGCAATCCTCTTGTGAGTACTCCTAAATCTTTTGTGCCTGTTCCGTAGACTCCCATCTTGCTCATCTAGCATGGACTAAAACCCTCACCGCAACCTCATCCAACCGATCAGCCATTGACCCGAGCAAAATTGTACCTCTCCTATCAGATTCTACACATGCTATCAGTAAAACCTATGGCTGCTATCTATCATCTGCTGGACATTCGCTGAGGTATGTGAAGTGATGTTGATTTATTCTGTTCTCTCAAGGCAAATCACAAATTTATTTGACATCAGGGCTTTACTTACCTTAGCTTATCAAAATAGTTAACAGCTTAGCACCAAACACAAAAAGCACACCTAGAAGCATAGGTTTTGGGACCAAAAGTCCCATGGGTGTGGTAAGCTTCACAAATCTATCCTATCAAATGACACTAAAGCCCGGGTTAGGCTTTGGTCTCACAACAATCCTCCTCTGCTTAACTTTGTTGTTTATGACATCTCTTCATCCTCTCATCACTGTATTAGTTTCAGGGTTCGATTCCCGGGAGTATGGAAGTTTTTTCGACTCATTGTTTGAAAAACGAGGTAAATTCAGCCTCGGCCTTGTAAGGACAGTCGTTAATCAGTGGCGAGCAGTGGCGGCATTACCAGTGTAAAAGAAAAATTCGAAATACATAGTTCCATCTTCAGTAGTACTACTATGTGGGAAAGTGTTTCTTATCATGTTGATTGAGTTCATATATCCTATCTTGTACCTACTTAATTCTAAAATATGCATTTGTTCTTAACCTTTCTTTTGTAAATTTGTCTCTGGTCATTTTAATCTAATTATGTTTCTTCTTTTCAGCTAATGTTTTTCAGCAACTTTACCATACTCATGTTCTTTGCTCAAATTTGAACTGCACTTGTGTTTTGTCAAGCTCAAAACATTCTGGGTATAGATAATGACAAATAAATTTGTGAATATATTTTTCATAATGTACCATAATATAATTTGCAAGATCCTTATTAATTATGAAAAGCAACTTTACCATACTCATGTTCTTTGCTCAAATTTGAACTGCACTTGTGTTTTGTCAAGCTCAAAACATTCTGGGTATAGATAATGGCAAATAAATTTGTGAATATATTTTTAATAATGTATCATAATATAATTTGCAAGATCCTTATTAATTATGAAGTTACTAAACTTTTGAGCTAGACAGAATTCAGTGTAAGATAATGTACATTATCACAGAGAGTAGGTAGAGTGTTCTATGTATAATGTTTGATTTGTTGTTTGTAGCATGGAAGAACAATACACACTGACCAAATTCCTAGACATTACCAAGCCAATAAAAATCAAAGGTGAATACTTGGATGATACTGAAGAAGTAAGGACCAAATCCAAACGTAGAACCCAAAAGTATAGGAAAGCATGGGAAAGTGTTCCAGACTTTGCAAACTGGGTAAAACCTGTTGAATCTGATGAATTAAGTGCCCAGTGTATACTATGCAGCAATATTATGAAAGCAGAGTTTACTGTATTGAAGAGACACTTGGTCTCATCAAAACACGTTAAGAATGAGATAGCTGCTCAGTCAGGATCACCAGTTGTTGAGTTCAAATTCAAAAAAGAATGGGAAAAACACAGGAACTTCAAGCATTGGATAGCTCGTGTTGAAGGCAATGATAAAGAAGCCTGCTGTACACTGTGTCAGGTCAGAATTAATGCCAACATAAGTGAGCTCAAATTTCATAGTCGTTCAGAGGGTCATTTGAAAAACATTCTGAACACTGAAGAAGACTCGGAACCTGAAAATGAACCTGAGGAAGAAAAAGATCATAAACCAAAACAACATGTCAGTTACATCTTGAGTAGACCTGATGGAACAGAGATCAAGGACAATGAACCCATGATTGAGGAATATTACTATGATGAAACACCCAAGTCTCATAAGCAAAGTTTGAAATCTCTGAGATCAAGTGCTGTGGACTTTGATCATTCTGTTGATATCGATTCTATTCGTCTGACTGAGCTCAGACTTGAAGGTTTGCTTTCTCCTCATCTTCCTTATCCAGTTGATCACAATTTCTATGTTTGACATCAGGGCTTTACTTACCTTAGCTTATCAAAATAGTTAACAGCTTAGCACCAAACACAAAAAGCACACCTAGAAGCATAGGTGTAGGGACCAAAAATCCCATGGGTGTGCTAAGCTTCACAAATCTATCCTATCAAATGACACTAAAGCCCGGGTTAGGCTTTGGTCTCACAACAATCCTATAAAAGAAAACATTACAGAATTGATATAATTAGTCAAGGAGGCTCTTAGTAATTATAATAATAAAATTGATTTGTACAAAAAATTCGAATACGCTTTTAGCTCCATAAATAAGTTATTATTTAATGACCTTCCTGATTTCGAACCCTTGTTCTCTCCATTGCAGGGCGTACTACATCATCGACAAGCGCGGGTACCTGCGTTCCATGAACGTATCTGACATCCAGGTAGGTCGAAACCTGAAGGAGATCCTCCGTCAAGTGGAGGCATTCCAATTGGTGGACAGTACAGATACTCAATGTCCTGTCAATTGGACTACGGGGCAACCTAGTGTGAAGGTCGCCTTGTGAAATCCGCAGTGTGAAGGTTGAACAGTGAGTCAAACAGTGTGAAGGTTGAACAGTGAATCAAAAAGTGTGAAGGTTGCCTTGTGAAATCCACCATGAGTCCAGTGTGAATGTTGAACAGTGAGTCAAACAGTGTGAAAGTTGAACCTACGCGAAACCTACCTACGCCAGATTGCAGAGGGCTAGCTTCACATCACGGTAAAATCTTCTAGACCAACTTCACACCAATGAGATCTTAGACAACTTCACACCAATGAGATCTTAGACAACCTCACAGCAGTAAAATTATAGCCATCTTCACAGTAGTACGATTTTAGCAAACTTTAGCCATCTTCACAGTGTTTAAGATCTTAGCCGACTTCAGAGAGGTTAAATTACGGTAGTGAAATCTTAACCAACTTCACATTAACCGCAATTAAGACTGCAACACACTGGCACTGGCACAACATTTGACGTTGACATTGGTTTTTCCGGACACGGAATGTAAGTAAGTAACCAACTTCACAGTAGTAAGTAAGATCATGGCCAACTTCACAACAGTAAAATCTTAGCCATCTTCACAGTATTAAAATTTTAGCCAGCTTCACAGCAATATCTCCCTAATCAATCTTGACGGTGGCGTAGATTTTCCTCACGAAGAGGGAGGTGCCCACATAGCCCACAGTGCCACACATAATGCCCAGACCCAGAGAGAATAGGGCCATGTAGCCAAAGTAGAATGTGGTCTGGAATAGCCCGTACATTCTGTGAAAGCAGAGAAAAAAAAAAGTTAATACAAGGAATTTTTTTATCGAAGAGATTTGATACAGGGAACTGTAACTGCTGAGGTCTTACCGTCACGAAATTGAAGACAGAAGGAAGACCGAGGAGACTGTGGTTCGAATCCTAGAAGCGACATAAAATAATTGAATCACAAGAGCATTTGCAGAACTGAGTCTTACCGTGCCCAGGGCTAGCTCCAACAATGGCCCCTCGCAACAATTTTGTACAAATCCTAAGTAGTTGAGGAGTTTTACCTAAATTTTTCATTACTTTCCGTGTTCGTTAGTAGACATCAAATAATAGTAATAAGAAAGGTCTATGATAGTAATAGTAATAAGAAAGTGGATGCATAAGGAGTAAGAATAACTAAAAATTTCACGATTCCAAGCAATGTACAGACAAATCTACAATTTTATTTATATATAGATGTACATCTACATTTACAATACATAAATGCATTATGTACTGTTATGTACATTTATGTACTGTGTGTAGTACATGGCACGTGTTTATGTAAAAGAGCTACTTGTCTTTACTCACCATCTCTACACAAAAAAATATACAGGGTGGCCCATAAGCAATAAGACATTATAAGTAAGTATGAAAAGACCATTGTGACATGTAGGTACATTTTGATGGTAAATCTTTTGATTCTGAAAACTTTTGACTGAAGATTTCAACAGTTTTTTCCCCATAAGCTAAATTTTTACTTACCATTTTTGACCCTAAATATGGCCAAACATAAGTAGCCCTATTTAGTGGATGCCCTTCATTAAGAGTAGAGTATTTAGACTACTTAGGTATGAACGTATAGGTAGATATGTACACTTAAAATATATAAGGTACCTACATTTAAATAGCACCTTGGTACCTTACATTTTGTTACCTAACAACTTTTTGGTGGTCAAACAAAAGTGGGGAACCCTGTATAAAACAGTGCATTTACTATTTTACATACACACATTAGGTTTAAAGATATGAGTGTTTGTTTTACATCATACTATTCATGTGTATCCATGATATATGCTTCTGACACAGACATATTATGTCAGATAACCATCTCAAAACACTACAAGTCCCCAATAGAACATGACAAATCATATTAATTATTTTGCCATTAGATGAAATACTATGTTGGCTTCCAGTCTTTCACACTTTTTTGTTTCTACAAATTTATCTGGTGATTTATCTTCTTTTGATTTCTTCTCTATGTGTCCTATGTAAGTAGGTATTTAGGTACCTACCTACTTATACATAGGTAAATGAACTTGGTTATGTACCTACCTACTCAAACTTTTTTTTTCCTCTCCAATTTATGACATTACAACTTGTCATAAGCACCAACTTCCCAACTTAATTATGTATAATTATACCCAATAAAGCAGTGCTATATGAAACTGATGAAATGAAGGGAGTACTTGTCCTACCTCAACAGTCATCAAGTATTGAACATGTTTAAGATTCCTTTTTTTTTACAACCAGAAAAACAACAAAACCGAGTGTTCAGTTGTTCACTTACTACTACAGCCATGTCCATTTAATTGTTCACTGACATTTTACCGAGCAAAATAATTGGTCTGACACAAAGAACATTCTTTGGGTCAATTTTCTGTAACAGTTCAGTGCAACAAATAAATAATTAAGAAACATGTACCTACATGATAAATAAGTTATCTATTATTTGCAAGAGATATCTAACAGTTGAACATGGAAATCCCAAATAGTAATGACTCTCGTTTGTTTTTCCATACACAAATTGGCCACTCTAGAGGCTAAGGTGTAGACCTGTACGGGGCAAACAGCCATAAAAATTGGGTAAAGCTTATGTTTGTTTGAACCTTGGAATATCTTCTATTTCTTCACCTTTTCCCATATACAGAAATGGTTGATATTTTTCATGAGCCTCCCAATCAGCCCTAACTAGGGTGACTGTGTTGGGCTGACATTTGGTTTTGGCTGCAAAATTTCACAAATGGATTCCCTTTGCACTCAACCTTTGGTATTTCTTCAGCAAATCTTAACCAACTTCACATTAACCGCAATCAAGACTGCAACACACTGGCACAACATTTGACGTTGACATTGGTTTTTCCGGACACGGAAAGTAAGTAAGTAACCAACTTCACAGCAGTAAGATCATAGCCAACTTCACAACAGTAAAATCTTAGCCATCTTCACAGTATTAAAATTTTAGCCAGCTTCACAGCAACATCTCCCTAATCAATCTTGACAGTGGCGTAGATTTTCCTCACGAAGAGGGAGGTGCCCACATAGCCGACAGTGCCACACATAATGCCCAGACCCAGAGAGAATAGGGCCATGTAGCCAAAGTAGAATGTGGTCTGGAATAGCCCGTACATTCTGTGAAAGCAGAGAAAAAAAAGTTAATACAAGGAATTTTTTTTTATCGAAGAGATTTGATACAGGGAACTGTAACTGCTGTGGTCTTACCGTCACGAAATTGAAGACAGAAGGAGGACCGAGGAGACTGTGGTTCGAATCCTAGAAGCGACATAAAAGAATTGAATCACAAGAGCATTTGCAGAACTGAGTCTTACCGTGCCCAGAGCTAGCTCCAACAATGGCCCCTCGCAATAATTTTGTACAAACCCCTTACTCGGAGTTTCGGCTGGGCATATCTGTTTTCCGTTTAGCCAGATGGTCTTCACCTTGGGACTGCCTCCATTCGGTTCAAATCGGACCATTATCCGAGTTGTCATAGGTCGACTGGGATCCAGAACTTGCTCCAGGTTGAGGATGGTGAACTCCTTGTTATTCGAAGTGGTCACTTCTCCTAGCCATGACTGAAAATCAATGGAACAGTTGTGCTGACTTAGGTGAGGTTTTAAAGTCAAAGAGCTGCCAGCCTAGTTAGCTTAGTTGGTAGTGCGTCTGCCTTGTAAGCGCTAGGCCGCGGGTTCGATTCCCGCCCGGGGCGGATTTTATCCTGATGGGATAATGTTCGTTCTCGGAGCGGCTGGCTTTCTCCTATCCTGTCTTCCTTCTCTCTTCGAGTTCGGGACGATAAGACCATAGCAGTTACAGTTCCCTCTGTCAAACCTCTTCAAAAAAAAAACCCCTAAGTAGTTGAGTAGTTTTACCTACATTTCTCATTACTTTCCGTGTTCGTTAGTAGACATCAAATAATAGTAATAAGAAAGGTCTATGATAGTAATAGTAATAAGAAAGGTTTTATGGACTTACTTGGTTTTGAAGAAGAAATAGTAGAAGGAGTACATGTACACATAGAATGAGGTGGAATATGCCGCCAGGAAACTGGTCCATTGCCTGAAAAAATTAAAACATAATAATAAAAATAGGTGGTGCAAAGGTCAAGGCGCTTGGCTAGTAAACAGGAGGGCGCGAGTTCCATCCCTGTCGAGACGTGGAATATTATCGTGTATTTGAGAATTCCACCAGGTAATAATGAACTTCCAAGGGTTAGGTGGTAGAGAACGTCTCGGGCGTTAACCTCGCCTAGTGATTTATCTTCCATTCCATAGTTTATACCGAATTATCGATCTTCTTCGGTCGACTGTAGTGTGGACGCACCAATATGGGTTTCAGTCAATGTCAATCGAATTCAGTCGACTGTAGAAGTCGATGTCTGTAAATATCCAAAACTCCTTACCATCTGTAGTCTTCAGCGTTGAGTAAGAAGTAGGTGCAAACTATGGTGACGCATACAGTGACTATCATCAGAATGAGGAACACAAGCAACATGAATCCATACACGTAGTAGATCTTGTACGCCCAGAATGAGGTGAAGATGAAGTACCTGATAGTGAGGGACAAAATAAGTTTAAAAAAATCACTGTATAACTTCCAAAAGTCTCGCTGGAGGACGTTAACTAGGGAGTATACCAGCCTGAAATTTCCCTTGCTAAAGAATTAGCAAAGGTTAAGCGCGAAGGGCATCCACTCGAAAAATTTGTAGCCAAAATAAATTTTCAGACCAAAAGCGATCACCCTGGGGCTGATAGAGGAATGACGAAAAACGCCGACCCCGTCTAAACACGGAAAAAGGCGAAGAAAAAGAATTTTGTAGGTATTCAACAGGCACTGTCACTTACATTTCAATAAAGATGGATCCAAACGGCAGGATTCCTCCGAGAAGAATAATGACCAGCGGCTCCATAAACCATTTCTTCTCCGGAATGGGACGAGGTACCGCGTTAACCCTGCATGGGTTGTCCTGTTGACCCGACAGGTTACGCCCAAGTACAGCGCCCACCAGGGTTAACGGTAGAATGATAAAGAGACAGATACATGCCACAGCAACCATCGTACCTGGGAAGAAAAATAGGGCAAGGTTAGTGGTAACGCGCTTGCTTGTCCAAAAGGTCCCTTCGTTTTCTATATATATATAAAAAAACAAAGGATTTGGAGGTGGTAAAAAATAGTTTTTCTCTTAAGGAACAAGATGTTAAATTAAAAAGAGGCAGGACTGACTGTAGTCCCTAAAATTTACACAGATTGAATATCAGAGAGGAGACAGAAGAATCAAACCAATTCACAGTCAAAGACAGGCTGCACATGGCATCAAGAAATGACAAGACATTAGAACACCCTGTATACAAATCACAGGTGTACAAGAGGTCAATCACAGGTCATAAACGGTCTCTCTCTCTCCTACGTATCTTATCAGATTGAAAGATTTACTATAATCTCATTTCTTCAGCCTTCTTTTCGCTGATAATCCTTAAAATTTGGTTAGAGAGAGAGGTCTCTCGCAATGTCTATCATTAAGTAAATCTCATATGGAAGGCCCCTCGCAGTCTAGAGTAATATTTGCACACTCTACTTACCTATGTAAAGATTCAGATTTTATCCATTCTTTGCTAGAAAAAAAAAACCTTTTGTGCCATTTTATTAAATTATTTATCTTATTTTCCTTTTCATATTACTAAAATGGCAATTGCTAAAAACAGGTGCACTCAGACACACCTGATTTCAAAAGAATAAAAAATTGGGAATTTGGGAATCTCACCCCTCAAGTCCTGAATACTAATACATACTAACTGTGCCAAAACTCACTAGGGCTATGAATTTATGAGGAAAAGATAAGCCTGGAGCAGAGAGCCAAAAATTTCGAAAACTTTCGAAAAAGCTCAAAAAGAGTTCGCTTTCCAAATTCATTTTATTACTTTCCCAAATGGAAGGGAGAGATGAATATGGACTGGAGTTTGGATTTGGACCATCGAGATTTAGAGGTAAGAATTTGGTTTATTTGGTACCCAACTAGACTGTATTTATAGACAAGAGAACAACCTGACTTTATATGATTAATTTACTTAATTTTATACTTAGTTTTATGCCTAGATAGTAGATAAGCAAGCAGGTAAATAGGTGGGTAAGAAAAGCTTTGTTTGATTTCCCGGACTGCTTTTCTTTTTCAAAAATTTTTGTTTACACTTTTGAATGTTGCGAAAACATCCGCTAGAGACAAAACGGGCAGCACATGTCGATGTATTGATTTTTGACTTGGCGGGAATTTAAATTCATTTTATTACTTTCCCAAATGGAAGGGAGAGATGAATATGGACTGGAGTTTGGATTTGGACCATCGAGATTTAGAGGTAAGACTAAGATTTGGTTTATTTGGTACCCAACTAGACTGTATTTATAGACAAGAGCACAACCTGACTTTACATGATTAATTTAGTTAATTTTATAGTTTATGCCTAGATAGTAGATAAGCAAGCAGGCATATATAGGTGGGTTGGTAGGTCCTGTACTACAAATTTATTGTACCTACTTTGTTGCCATCAAAGAAGTAACCAATTCAAAACAAAAGACATTCATTATTTTAATAATAATTATGTATTACTTTATTTTTCTAGTCTAAATTCTATGAACTTAGTAGTAACTTAAATTATGATACAACGCTACTTTCTTAAATTATTTTATTATGCTTAGGTATAAAAAGTCTTCCTCATCCTTAAATAGACAGTCAATAAGAAGTTGTGAGTAAAATGAAGATCATTGGATCGGAACGTCTATTTTAAACTTCAACACATCGATATGCACAAAAGGGCAGTCCAATAACTTTCAATAACATATTAATTTTTAACAAATTTAGCTTTATACGTTTACGAATGGAGTTTATAAGAGACATTTTTTCACTAATCTCATTATGTCATGATAGACTATTAGTCATGTACTGCTGGCTGGATTCAGTCTTAAATTGCTTTGTTTATTACTCAAATTTTGCACACTTTTAATAACTAGTCCTTAATTTATCAACAAAATGTAAAATAAGACCTCCGTTTGATTACAAAGCCTCAAACTTGACAACAAAATATTTTTTTCTTACAGCTCACATACAAAATTACAAACCAAAGACCTAATACGGTCCTATACCTATGTGGTGGACTTAGCCATTAAAATTTACTAGTAAGAAAAGTAAAAAATAATATACCTACCCATTAATTTACAATAAATTACTAATTATTTAACCCCGATAAGAAAATTCTAGAACTCAAGATGAAAATTTATATCACAAATATAAAATATACACATTGGACTAACACAATAGGGGAAAGCAAGAAATCGAAGGAAAAGAAAAAGTGCGTTCGACAAATCAACGTTTCATCAATCGGTTCTGGTTCTGAACACATAGCTCTAGACTACTGTAAAGAGACGATAAGTAATTCAAATGTGGTTTGTTGGAGTTTATAAGTTTATTTTGAATCCAAAACAGGCGGATTTTCCTAAACTAGCAGGAGATGCGTAAGGTAGAATACAATACGCTCAGCTTTTTTCTCCAAAAACAATACGAAAACAGGACGGTTATTTTCCGCAAGCGTATTTTATTACACAAAAAATAATAATAATAAAAAAATAATAAAAATACCGCTTAATTCGGTGCTTAGGTTCTTGCGTAACAAAACGATACGAGTAAAACGTTTTACGCATATTTGCTAGTACGAAAATGCGCCTTAAACCGGTGCGTAAAACGTTGCGATTTCAAACGCTCTTTGAATATTGCGCGTAAAACAATAAACAAGACTGTACACAAAATAGATATCATAGCATATTTCTCATTTATACTGGCAGGATGAGACTGAAAAGTCCCTTTACACCTGCAGTCTAAATAAGTATTTTTTATAGGAGGCAAAATAAGTCGGAACAAGAGTGTTTAAACTAAAGGTTTTAAAACTAAAATTAGGGTCGGATTCATAGTAAATGCTCAAGTGTGTTTTGGGGGATTTTTTGTAAAATTATATCCTTTTATGCATTCGACTTTCTCTCACGACTATGACGACTTTTATCCTTAACTTTTTTCCCTTATATATAAATTTATAGGCGAAAAAGGGATTATTTCCTGAAAACGAGAGGTAGCAAAAAAGAGGGAGAAACTAAAGACAAAAGAAATTCAGGACAGACACAGAAGAAGGGGGAAAAGATTTTTACAGTTAGATCAAAAAGACCAAGAAATCGAAGGAAAAGAAAAAGTGCGTTCGACAAATCAACGTTTCATCAATCGGTTCTGGTTCTGAACACATAGCTCTAGACTACTAGAGAGACGATAAGTATTTCAAATGCGGTTTGTTGGAGTTTATGAGTTTATTTTGAATCCAAAACGGGCGGATTTTCCTAAACTAGCAGGAGATGCGTAAGGTAGAATACAATACGCTCAGCTTTTTTCTCCAAAAATAATACGAAAACAGGACGGTTGTTTTCCGCAAGCGTATTTAATGACACAGAAAAAATGCGACTTGATTCGGTGTTTGTGTTCTTGTTAGCGTAACAAAACGATACGAGTAAAACGTTTTACGCAAATCTGCTAGTAGGAAAACGCGCCTTGAACCGGTAAAGTGTAATAGCCAATGGAAAAGCAGAATTTTGAATTTGGACGAATCATATCGAAATATGGAATTGTAAATACTTTTCCATACTTTGAAACAACCGGTGCGTAAAACGTTGCGATTTCAAACGCTCTTTGAATATTGCGCGTAAAACAATAAACAAGACTGTACACAAAATAGATATAATAGCATATTTCTCATTTATACTGGCAGGATGAGATTGAAAAGTCCCTTTACACCTGAAGTCTAAATAAGTATTTATAGGAGGAAAAATAAGTCGGGACAAGAATGTTTAAATTAAAAGCTTTGAAACTAAAATTAGGGTCGGATTCATAGTAAATGCTCAAGTGTGTTTTGGGGGATTTTTTGTAAAATTATATCCTTCGACTATGACGACTTTTATCCTTAACTTTTTTCCCTTATATAAATATTTAAGGGCGAAAAAGGGATTATTTCCTGAAAACGAGAGGTGGCAAAAAAGAGGGAGAAACTAAAGACAAAAGAAATTCAGGACAGACACAGAAGAAGGGGGAAAAGAATTTTACAGTTAGATCAAAAAGACCTTTTTTTGGCAATCTATTTATTTCCATCAGGACTTTTTGATCCTCCTGTTCAGCAAGGGATTTCAAGTACTCACTAAGTGTGGTACTTGTTGAGAAATTACTTAAGTACACTCTCCTCAAACTCATGTTATTTTTCACAGGAAAAATGTTCATTGGTACGCGAACTTTGGCTAAACATGGGAGTTTAATTTAAACTACAGCATTGGATTGTGTTAAAATTCATTATTAATTATTAAAACCCTCACACTTGGTAAGCAGAAGTTCAATTCCAGTCAAGACATTCAAATTTCATGAAAATTTTCATCAATCATTTGAGGAACTGAAGCACATAACGGAGTTATACGAGGGTTAGGTGGTAGAGAATGCCGCAGACATTAACCTCACTTCAGAAGTTTCCTTCTAGTTTAAAATTTATAGCAAGGGGGGGAAAACAGTTGAACCAATACATCATATGCATTGTATTTATAATGTAAACGATCATACTGCTATTACTTCCAGTGATAAAATGACTTCCATCGTAGATATTTCCTACGCCAGATTGCAGAGGGCTAGCTTCACATCACGGTAAAATCTTCTAGACCAACTTCACACCAATGAGATCTTAGACAACTTCACAGCAGTGAAATTATAGCCCTCATGTTATTTTTCACAGGAAAAATGTTCATTGGTACGCGAACTTTGGCTAAACATGGGAGTTTAATTTAAACTACAGCATTGGATTATGTTAAAATTCATTATTAATTATTAAAACCCTCACACTTGGTAAGCAGAAGAGCGTGAACATGGGAGTTTAATTTAAACTACAGCATTGGATTATGTTAAAATTCATTATTAATTATTAAAACCCTCACACTTGGTAAGCAGAAGGACGTGAGTTCAATTCCAGTCAAGACATTCAAATTTCATGAATCATTTGAGGAACTGAAGCACATAACGGAGTTTTACGAGGGTTAGGTGGTAGAGAATGCCGAAGACATTAGAACGACTTTTATCCTTACCTCACCTCAGAAGTTTCCTTCTAGTTTAAAATTTATAGCAAGGGGGGAAAAACAGTTGAACCAACACATCATATGCATTGTATTTAGTAGACATTTCCAGACTTAATGTAAACGATCATACTTGTATTACTTCCATCGTAGATATTTCCTACGCCAGATTGCAGAGGGCTAGCTTTACATCACGGTAAAATTTTCTAGACCAACTTCGCACGAATGAGATCTTAGACAACTTCACAGCAGTGAAATTATAGCCATCTTCACAGTAGTACGATTTTAGCAAACTTTAGCCATCTTCACAGTGCTTAAGATCTTAGCCGACTTCAGAGAGGTACTGGCTTTCTCCTATCCTGTCTTCCTTCTCTCTTCGAGTTCGGGACGATAAGACCATAGCAGTTACAGTTCCCTCTGTCAAACCTCTTCAAAAAAAAAACCCCTAAGTAGTTGAGTAGTTTTACCTACATTTCTCATTACTTTCCGTGTTCGTTAGTAGACATCAAATAATAGTAATAAGAAAGGTCTATGATAGTAATAGTAATAAGAAAGGTTTTATGGACTTACTTGGTTTTGAAGAAGAAATAGTAGAAGGAGTACATGTACACATAGAATGAGGTGGAATATGCCGCCAGGAAACTGGTCCATTGCCTGAAAAAATTAAAACATAAAAAAATATAGGTGGTGCAATGGTCAAGGCGCTTGGCTAGTAAACAGGAGGGCGCGGGTTCCATCCCTGTCGAAACATGGAATACTATCGTGTATTTGAGAATTCCACCAGGTAATAATGAACTTCCAAGGGTTAGGTGGTAGAGAACGTCTCGGGCGTTAACCTCGCCAAGTGATTTATCTTCCATTCCATAGTTTTATACCGAATTATCGATCTCCTTCGGTCGACTGTAGTGTGGACGCACCAATATGGGTTTCAGTCAATGTCAATCGACTTCAGTCGACTGTAGAAGTCGATGTCTGTAAATATCCAAAACTCCTTACCATCTGTAGTCTTCAGCGTTGAGTAAGAAGTAGGTGCAAACTATGGTGACGCATACAGTGACTATCATCAGAATGAGGAACACAAGCAACATGAATCCATACACGTAGTAGATCTTGTACGCCCAGAATGAGGTGAAGATGAAGTACCTGATAGTGATGGACAAAATAAGTTTAAAAAAAAAAATCACTGTATAACTTCAAAAGTCTCGCTGGAGGACGTTACCTAGGGAGTATACCAGCCTGAAATTTCCCTTGCTAAAGAATTAGCAAAGGTTAAGCGCGAAGGGCATCCACTCGTAAAATTTGTAGCCAAAATAAATTTTCAGACCAAAAGCGATCACCCTTAGGCTGATAGAGGACTGACGAAAAACGCCGACCCCGTCTGAACACAGAAAAAGGCGAAGAAAAAGAATTTTGTAGGTATTCAATAGGCACTGTCACTTACATTTCAATAAAGATGGATCCAAACGGCAGAATTCCTCCGAGGAGAATAATGACCAGCGGCTCCATAAACCATTTCTTCTCCGGAATGGGACGAGGTACCGCGTTAACCCTGCATGGGTTATCCTGCTGACCCGACAGGTTACGTCCCAGGACTGCGCCCACCAGGGTTAACGGTAGAATGATGAAGAGACAGATACATGCCACGGCAACCATCGTACCTGGTGAATGTATGGCATATTTAATACTTAAGAGAGCATAATAATATTCAATAGGGTAAAAATTATGAATGAAGGGTAATTATTATTGTGGAAAGTACTAATCTGAAGTCAAAACGGCGAAGAAGTAAAAAGTAACTACAAAAGGGTGATTAAAAAAAAAAGGTTTGATAGAGGGAACTGTAACCGCTAAGGTCTTATCGTCCCGAAATCGAAGAGAGAAGGAAGGCAGAAGAGGAGTAGGAGGAAGAGGAAGAAGAAGAAGAAGAAGAAAAAGAGGGGGAGGAGGAGGAGGAAAAGTCTTCCTCTCCTCCTCCTTCTTCTTCTTCTTCTTCTTCTTCTTCTTCTTCTTCTTCTTCTTCTTCTCGGTACAAAAGGATTTAAAGATTCTTAAATAAAATTAGTTTGCCAAGTATTGGAAGATTTCACCTTAATTCTACCAAGAGAGGCAGTACCTAATTCTTTCGCTTTGAATGGGGTAGTGACTGATTTCTTTTTTGGTTCCATAGCAGAATGGCAAGCTAAAATACGAGTATGTCTCTTGTCTGTTGTGATAAGGGCCAACAGTGTTCATCCACAACACCACCTCATCATGTGTGTCATACTGGAAAGTGGTTGAAGAAAAGGTTATTCATAAGCCACAACAATGAAAAAGAAAGACAAGTTTGTTCAGAAGTCACATCAATAAGCCACAACAATGAAAAAGAAAGAATGGTACTCAATTTCTATGAAGACAAAACAATTAAAATGAGAGTTGAAGTAAATAAATAAATGTTTCCTTTCCTTGTTTTTATAACCATTTGTTACTTAAGTTGCAATTGTGTTGGAGGAAAAAAAAAATGCATCTACTGGAGTAATTACCTTTTAGTTGAGCTTTTTTTTATAGAACTGTAAGTACTTAGTCTAAATTCTATGAACTTAGTAGTAACTTAAATTATGATACAACGCTACTTTCTTAAATTATTTTATTATGCTTAGGTATAAAAAATCTTCCTCATTCTTATATAGACAGTCAATAAGAGGTTGTGAGTAAAATTAAGATCATTGGATCGGAACGTCTATTTTAAACTTCAACACATCGATATGCACAAAAGGGCAGTCCAAAAATTTTCAATAACATATTAATTTTTAACAAATCTAGCTTTACGTTTACGAATGGAGTTTATAAAGGACATTTTTTCACTAATCTCATTATGTCATGATTCATGATAGACTATTAGCTATTAGTCATGTACTGCTGGCTGGATTCAGTCTTAAATTGCCTTGTTTATTACTGAAATTTTGCACACTTTTAATAACTAGTCCTTAATTTATCAACAAAATGTAAAATAAGACCTGCGTTTGATTAGATGGTGGGATTCGAACCCGGGACCTTCTGCATGGCAAGCAAGCGCGTTACCACTGGACAAAGCCTCAAACTTGACAACAAAATATTTTTTTCTTACAGCTCACATACAAAATTACAAACCAAAGACCTAATACGGTCCTATACCTGTGTGGTGGACTTAGCCATTAAAATTTACTAAGAATGGTAAAACTCACCGAAGGGTATGGCGCGACTCGCATGGTAATACATGGCGATGAAGTTGACGACCAGTGCCGTAGCGCAGACCAGGACCGGCACTAGACACGCAGACAGGAGGCAGTGTCGAATCCAGGCCCGGCCTCCCAGACGAGAGTAGAGGGCGCCACCGGCATACCCGTTCACAGGCGAGGTCAGGGCGTACACGAATATGGCCGTGCTTAGTAGTGAACCACGCCTGAGGGAGGAAAGAAATGAACAGTACAATAATCTAAGTAATAAGGTAGAGGGAAGAGGCAATTTTGAAAAGGAATGGGAAGTATTGTGTCTGTTATCGAACATCCGATGAGAGGCATACTACGGGATGAGCATGCTACGAAAGAGACCACGCGTCTAATGTAGCAGTTGTTTCATTGCTACGATATAAAAACGGCGGTGAAACACTCATCTTAAAGAATAAAAATATGTTGAGCATAACTGCTTGTGTTGAGCATAACACAAATTTCATGACTTGACTTGCACTCAAACCATGAACCTCCAGATTCAAAACCCACAGTGCTAAGTACTGAGGTAGAGGGAAGAGGTTTGATAGAGGGAACTGTTACACTATGGAGGTCTTATCGTCCCGGAATCAAACAGAGAAAGAGGGCAAAATATGACAAAACCAGCTATTCCGAGAAGGAAATTCATCTTGTTAGCATAAAGTTAGGCAAGAGCGGGAATCGAACCTAAGACCCAGCGCTCACCAAACAGGCACGCTACCCTCCAACCTTACTAAAAATTGGAACACAAAAGATTTTTTTTCCATTGTTGGGGCTGCTGTGAAATTAACAAAAGCTCCTTGTAGAGTTTAACCCAACCCTATAATAACACTGGTCACTGCTCATTTGGACAGCTCCTTTGGTAGCAATTTTTCATTGTCATGGCTTCTGAATTAGTACCAAAGAAAATTGTAGGAATGTCTTTGCTGATGGTAAGGTGCTAGGTCTTTACCAAGTTCCTGGAACCAAAACCAAAGAATCTGAAGATGATGTGTGAGGGGACTACAAGAACAAAAACAACTGAAGGAAATGTACTGAATTTGCTGATACCTACGCTGGAAATGGATGTTTAGTACCTATCTGTAATGCCGGGTCCACACATATGTAATGTAGCATAAACATGTTAACGCAAGTGCCTTACATGTATAAAAATTGACTAGTGTGGATGGGATAGAAGCACTCAAGTGAATGCTCACCACACACTTGCCTCGAATCTATGATGTTGTCGGTTTTCTAGTGATCTTGTTTGATGTTTGATACAGACGTGTTACACAAGTGTGGACGGGTTTCTGAACATTGAAGTGAGCACTATGATAACCTTGAAGAATGGAGCACTTGGTGAACACACGCAAGCACTGAGCCCACAAATGGTACTGTACCATGCTTGCAATTACATTACAACATGTTACATTATGTTAGTGTGGACCCGGCATAAGAGATCTCTTCAAGATCTATTAGGTACCTATCACTATCACTTCAACATGAAGAGGGAAACCCGGGCACACATACTTGGTGAAAAAAAAAAAAAAAAAAAAAAGATTTCACAATTTCAGAAGACCAGTGTTATTATAGGTAGGGTGGTTGGAACACAAAAGATTTTTTTCCATTGTTGGGGCTGCTGGGAAATTAACAAAAGCTCCTTGTAGAGTTTAACACAACCCTATAATAACACTGGTCACTGCTCATTTGGACAGCTCCTTTTGTAGCAATTTTTCATTGTCATGGCTTCTGAATTAGTACCAAAGAAAATTGTAGGAATGTCTTTGCTGATGGTAAGGTGATAGGTCTTTACCAAGTTCCTGGAACCAAAACCAAAGAATCTGAAGATGCTGATGTGTGAGGGGACTACAAGAACAAAAACAACTGAAGGGAATGTACTGAATTTGCTGATACCTATGCTGGAAATGGATGTTTAGTATCTGTAATGCCGGGTCATCCACACATATGTAATGTAACATGAACATGTTAACGCAAGTGCCTTACATGTATAAAAATTGACTAGTGTGGATGGGATAGAAGCACTCAAGTGAATGCTCGCCAAACGCTTGCCTCAAATCCATGATGTCAGTTTTCTGTTTTGTTTTTTTTTTTGTTTTTTTTTTTTTTTTTTTTTTTTTTTAAACCCCAAAATCCTTTGTGTCGTTTTTTTTTTTTTTTTTTTTTTTTTTTTTTTTTTTTTTTTTTTTTTTTTTAAGCGCTTCAACTCTACGGGCAGTAGGTCGTTCACGCTGCTGTGATCTTCTTTAATGTTTGATACAGACGTGTTACACAAGTGTGGATGGGTTTCTGAACATTGAAGCAAGCACTATGATAACCTTGTAGAATGGTGCACTTGGTGAACACACGCAAATGGTACTGTACCACGCTCGCGATTACATTACATGTTACATTATGCTAGTGTGGACCTGGCATAAGAGATCTCTTCAAAATCTATTAGGTACCTATCACTTCAACACGAAGAGGGAAACCCAGGCATACGTACTTGGTACAGCCAGCAAATTTCTGCAGATCTCTCATGTCTATATTACCTACCACTGGACCAACCGTGCCCCCATCTATGTGATTTGAATTTGTTTCTTCCCTCTACCTGCTTGATGCTCTATTCTCACCGCCCCACACTATATTTAGCTCAAGTTCTGCAGATCTCTCATGTCTATATTACCTTGTGGTTGTGTTCATCACATCTGACATCAGCTACTGCAAACACAAAAGCCAAAAACTGACAGATCCTCATCCTCATATTTTCTACTGGAAATATACACTGTTTCTATTTGAGTACTATCACTTGGGTTAGCACACAAGTTCCACAAGCATTGTAAATGTGAGAATTACTTCATTGAATCTGTTCTGGGCTTCTTTATTGGCAGAGAAACTAAAAATCGGCGCACAGAAAGTACTTATCACATTTGAAGATTCCTTGTACACTTGGACATTTTTACTTTTTTTGATAAGAAAAATATGAAACGTCGCTGTTTCAAAAAACTGGATTGGACGTTTCATCAGGGGCTGTATCTTGTGAAACTGGCCAGTCATAATTCTAACTTCTAAAATATTTCTCAGTAACACTGTCAAACTTTTTTGACTTGGCAGGGTGGAGCACTACCATGCTCCTTAATTCTAGGTAATAGTAAAATGATTCAGGCATTCAAAGGTAATTATGTGTCCTGATAAAACAAGCAAGAATTCTTTTTTGACTTTTAACCCCCCCCCCTCACCTCCCTTTGATAATTTGATGATTATCAGATAATTTGATGATTATCAAATTATATCTCACATCAATTTTCTGATTTCTTTGGTCCTTATTCATTCTCACTCTCTCTCCCTCCTCTTGGTTACAAGTTACAACATCTTAGTGATGATTATCAAATTATATCTCACATCAATTTTCTGATTTCTTTGGTCCTTATTCATTCTCACTCTCTCTCCCTCCTCTTGGTTACAACATCTTAGAATTCAGTTTTCCCCCCCCTTTGATAATTTGATGATTATCAGATAATTTGATGATTATCAAATTCTATCTCACATCAATTTTCTGATTTCTTTGGTCCTTATTCATTCTCACTCTCTCTCCCTTCTCTGGTTACAACATCTTAGTTATTCAGTTTTGAATCCCATACTGTTATAGGTGGTTATCAGTTTAATCACTGATGAAGAGACTACTGTAATACAATGAAGTAATAAGAGGTCATCATTATATCAACGCATGAGTTGTGTCAATCTGTCAATGTAAACATTGAGTTGTGTGCCCTTGAACCCAAGAAATTATAATAAGAACCCCATTAAAACGGAAAAATATCCGAACAAGTGCTGCAAGCCCTAAAGTATACTTTAAAAAAAAAAAAAAATAAAAAAAAAGGAAAAAGACACTGAGAGTTGTGTGCCCTTGAACCCAAGAAATTATAATAAGAACCCCATTAAAACAGAAAAAAATCCGAACAAGTGCTAGTGGCAAGCCCTAAGTATACTTAAGTAAAAAGAAAAAAAAAAGGAAAAAGACACTGGAGTTGTGTGCCCTTGAACCCAAGAAATTATAATAAGAACCCCATTAAAACAGAAAAAAATCCGAACAAGTGCTAGTGGCAAGCCCTACTTAAGTAAAAAAAAAAGGAAAAAGACACTGAAAAGCTTACCCTATGTTGGAAGAACGTTGGATCTAGGTACTTGTCAAACCTATGCTCAAACTTGATATTGCTTGGCCGCCAATTGACCTCATAGGTGAACTTGATCTGAGCATTGTTCTCCAGTAGGATTTTATTTTCCGATGTGAGGTTCACATCAACTATTCTGTCTCCATTGTAGCCAATGTCGAACTTCTTGTGAGTCCACAGGTAGTAATTGGTGTGGTCACTCAGCTCTTCCACTTCACCAACAATACCTTTGGAAGGAACAATGGAGAGTTCATTGATTAAGGGAGAAATTTACTATAAAATAAAATAGGTATCCAATATCATTTCCACTGCTCACAGCTACTGACTGACCTATCCTGACAAAGCTAATATAACACTCAGATATTACAAACACCCAGGATGACTTTTTTTCAAGCACCCAACAGGTACCTAATAAACATGGAGTACCTTTGAAAAAAATCTGCATAGAGTTGTTTAATTTTACCTTCTTTTTTTAACAAACTTATAAACTTTGATTTACTCCCTGTCCTCACAAAGCTAATATAAGTAACACTCAGATACTACAAACACCCAGGATGACTTTTTTTTTTTTTTTCAAGCATCCAACAGGTACCTACTAAACATGGAGTACCTATTTGAAAAAAAATCTGCATAGAGTTGTTTGATTTTACTTTTTTTTTCAACAAACTTGTAAACTTCAATTTACTTTAATTTGGTTCTAATATAAGAGCTGAACTCACCCCAGATGGGCAAATCATCAATGTACATTTGGTACCAGTAGTGGTTTTTGACGGCATAAATGAAAGCCTTGAGTTTCTCTTCATCCAGTCTTGTGCCACAGTAAGTGGTCTTAGCAATATTGTCTGAAAAAGGGATTCAAAATGGTGAGTTGTTATGTCAAATGTGAATAGAAACATACAAAATGATAGGGTAAATAATTCTTTTAGTCAAAAGGTTTGTTTCCTAGGCTTGGATTTTGACATCCACCCAAAAATTTAAATTAAAAACTAGGTGAAGCTACTTAATTTTTGTGTATGTCACAAAAATTGTAAGAAACTTTTTTTTTTCCATTAGGTGCTTTAACTGAAGAAACTTTAAATCGTTTTTGACGGCATAAATGAAAGCCTTGAGTTTCTCTTCATCCAGTCTTGTGCCACAGTAAGTGGTCTTGGCAATATTGTCTGAAACAGGGATTCAAAATGGTGAGTTGTTATGTCAAATGTGAATAGAAACATACAAAATGATAGGGTAAGTAATTCTTTTAGTCAAAAGGTTTGTTTCCTAGGCTTGGCTTATGACATTGACCCAAAAATTTAAATTAAAAACTAGGTGAAGCTACCTAATTTTTGTGGATGTCACAAAAAATGTAAGAAACTTTAAATATATTCACTTCATTACTTTCTTTCTATCCTGATAATTCTGGACACATGTCAATTCAATCCTGTCTTTGCTTATTAGGACAGTGGTCATATTGATCCAATGAGATTGAGTTCATATATCCTATCTTGTACCTACTTAATTCTAAAATATGCATTTGTTCTTAACCTTTCTTTTGTAAATTTGTCTCTGATCATTTTAATCTAATTATGTTTCTTCTTTTCAGCTAATGTTTTTCAGCAACTTTACCATACTCATGTTCTTTGCTCAAATTTGAACTGCACTTGTGTTTTGTCAAGCTCAAAACATTCTGGGTATAGATAATGACAAATAAATTTGTGAATATATTTTTCATAATGTACCATAATATAATTTGCAAGATCCTTATTAATTATGAAATTACTAAACTTTTGAGCTAGACAGAATTCAGTGTAAGATAATGTACATTATCACAGAGAGTAGGTAGAGTGTTCTATGTATAATGTTTGATTTGTTGTTTGTAGCATGGAAGAACAATACACACTGACCAAATTCCTAGACATTACCAAGCCAATAAAAATCAAAGGTGAATACTTGGATGATACTGAAGAAGTAAGGACCAAATCCAAACGTAGAACCCAAAAGTATAGGAAAGCATGGGAAAGTGTTCCAGACTTTGCAAACTGGGTAAAACCTGTTGAATCTGATGAATTAAGTGCCCAGTGTATACTATGCAGCAATATTATGAAAGCAGAGTTTACTGTATTGAAGAGACACTTGGTCTCATCAAAACACGTTAAGAATGAGATAGCTGCTCAGTCAGGATCACCAGTTGTTGAGTTCAAATTCAAAAAAGAATGGGAAAAACACAGGAACTTCAAGCATTGGATAGCTCGTGTTGAAGGCAATGATAAAGAAGCCTGCTGTACACTGTGTCAGGTCAGAATTAATGCCAACATAAGTGAGCTCAAATTTCATAGTCGTTCAGAGGGTCATTTGAAAAACATTCTGAACACTGAAGAAGACTCGGAACCTGAAAATGAACCTGAGGAAGAAAAAGATCATAAACCAAAACAACATGTCAGTT
This sequence comes from Diaphorina citri, assembly GCF_000475195.1. Classification (NCBI taxonomy): domain Eukaryota; kingdom Metazoa; phylum Arthropoda; class Insecta; order Hemiptera; family Psyllidae; genus Diaphorina; species Diaphorina citri. The sequence continues at coordinate 66,228 of NW_007377896.1, read as the reverse complement.
ACATCTTGAGTAGACCTGATGGAACAGAGATCAAGGACAATGAACCCATGATTGAGGAATATTACTATGATGAAACACCCAAGTCTCATAAGCAAAGTTTGAAATCTCTGAGATCAAGTGCTGTGGACTTTGATCATTCTGTTGATATCGATTCTATTCGTCTGACTGAGCTCAGACTTGAAGGTTTGCTTTCTCCTCATCTTCCTTATCCAGTTGATCACAATTTCTATGAAGACAAAACAATTAAAATGAGAGTTGAAGTAAATAAATAAATGTTTCCTTTCCTTGTTTTTATAACCATTTGTTACTAAGTAAGTTGCAATTGTGTTGGAGGAAAAAAAATGCATCTACTGGAGTAATTACCTTTTAGTTGAGCTTTTTTTTATAGAACTGTAAGTACTTAAGTAGTTACTTTAAAGTTATTTGCTTCAGTAATTATTTTTTGATTCAATCCCTCCACTGTCTATAGAACTGTAAGTACTTAAGTAGTTACTTTAAAGTTATTTGCTTCAGTAATTATTTTTTGATTCAATCCCTCCACTGTCGATGTTGTTTTGTTTTGATGAAATTGTGATTTTAAGGGAGATAAAAATGATCAGAGCTTCTTTTTACAGATCTTGTAACATCTCATTTAGGTACAACTGAATAATACTCAGTAAATAACCAAAGTAGAAGTACAAGTATTTAATTGTACTTAAACAATCCATTTGAAACACTTTCCCACGATGTATATTCCTTCTGATGAAACACTTTTTCCCCAGAAGAAGAAGAAAAAGGAAAATTCCCTAGTTCCTCATTTTTTCTATTTTACTTTCAAACCTCACCTAAATAAGTGAATAAGGTCGATTGTTTTGCTAAAATTTCTCGATCTTTTCTCAAGGTTGAATGGACACCAAAATAGCATGTGATCCCCTGAAGCTCGTTAGAAAGGAAAGTAATGTTTACTGTATTGTGTTAACTAGCTTTCAGTATTTATCCACTTGAAGTTTTTGCTATCTGTTGACTCTGACCATTTTATCTTGTTCTATTTCAGCTCTACTGTATGTTCTACTGAAATTCTAGCACTTGGTGATGTGCTCAGTGCGTTCCGTGTTATCAATTGTGAGGTAGGTCCCATCATTGTTTTTTTATCACTATATTTCTGCTCTACTTGAGCAGAGAAACGTTTTTGTTGAAGCCGAAGTAAAAGATTGCTGAAGTAGAGCCACTTTGTATCTGGTTGATAATCGGATGGGTGTCCACTTTGTATCTGGTTCAGTGGCGTAGCGTGGTCTAAATTCAAGTGTAGGACGTGTAGGGCTCAAGCACAGTTCTACCAAGTCCCATCACAGTACATGCCATTAATATTTATGGGCATTAGAGTGAACTTTTGAGTTGTATGGCCGCCATACATACACGCTGCTACGCCACTGATCTGGTTGGTAACCGGATGGGTCACTGACCATCTGGACAATTGCATACTGCTGAATTTTCCCGGCCCCAGTCGGGCTGGGTGGAGGTTAATGAAAGTATTTGGGTAGCTTGTTGTCCCTTCACTAAAAACCTTCTATTGTACAGTGACATTCCTTATCAAACGGTAAACAAAGACTCTTGTGACATTCTAAATAGTTACTATATCAAATGGAACTTTTCCTGACAGTTTGCCGTGCGCTCAGGTTCATAGTAGCAGAATACAATTGGGGAATCTTAGAAAATGTTAGTTCATTTGTTTAAGTGAACATGTTTTCCCGTTTTCAGAAACGGTCAATGAAGACGTTGGTGACGAAAATTCGGAAACCCCTATTCGGGTTTTCCAAGTGAAACCCGCAGGAAAGGTGACGTCTAGTTCGGGATCTGGAACTACATCAACCAAATATCAATCAACTGATGAAATAACTCCACAAGCGTTCGGTAAGTGATGAATGCCATTGAGAGTCTGAGTTCTGGCCTATTAGGGATCATGTAGTTTTCAACTCTCATTCTAAAAAAAAAGAGTAAATTATTTGTTAAGTGTTACTTACATATTTGTAATTCCTTTTCATTACTATCGAAAATCAGTTTTGTTCATAAGACTGATTGCACCCAGAATTCCAACTGTATGCTCCACTGAAATTCTAGATTTGTGCTATTTTACTTGGCTCTGGCACTGCCATCAGGCCTTTGGGTACCTGGTAGGGGCCCTTGAGAAAATCAAAAATAGTTTGCCCTTTTGGTGCAGTGGTTAGCGTGGTGGACTTCGGATCTGGAGGTTGGTGGTTCGAGTCCAAGTCAAGTCAAAAAATTTAGCGTAGTGCATTAGACTTGGCTCTGGTACTGCCATCAGGCCTTTGGGTACCCGGTAGGGGCCCTTGAGAAAATCAAAAATAGTTTGTCCTTTTGGATAAAATTTGGTAAACATGTTTCACACTAAAAGGACATTTTTTGCACTTCACATTTTGTACAGTAAATAATGATGTTCTGTAATCTTGTCCAAGCACTTTTTTCTTCACTTTTATTCCTATTTTATCTTGGTTTTAATTCTGTTTTCAGTGACACAATTGGCTCCCCAATGGAAAGGCAAGGCTGTGGTGAATGGCCATGTTCAGGACTTGAAACTCTTGGACTTTCGGGGTCGCTATGTCGTTATGTTTTTCTATCCTCAAGATTTGTAAGTTTTATTTACTTGCTTGTGGTTGGGAAATTTGATGTGACGTCATCACGTACCGCAGCGGATGTCGTGACATCAATAATTCAAGATACACGTTTTACTAGTATTTTTCAAATCGATTTTCGAGATCTAGAAGTTGTAGAACAAAAAGGTCAGCCTAGTTAGCTTGGTTGGTGGCGCGTCTGCCTTGTAAGCGCTAGGCCGCGGGTTCGATTCCCGCCCGGGGCGGATTTTAAAGTTCTGTTTTTAAAAATGGCCGCCTATTCAGCCTCCTAAACTGTTTAAAGTTTTGTGTTGTGTTTGTGTCGATTGTCGATTTATTAATTTATTTTATTTGCTTTTGCCTAGAAAGTAGGTATTCAAAGTTTGAAAGTTCTCAATTTTTGGGTGTTTAGTAGATTATAGTCTGGTTAGAAGCTTACAATCTACAGGAATTACATCGACAGAATCAGGATAAAGTCTACTCCACTCAAGTCCCCATTTCAGGATTGTGAAGCGATGCAATGAGCGCCAATTCGGAACCAATGTCCCAAGACGAAGATCACCAGGGGTAAGTCAACCGTTTTACATGCGATCACAAGACATTTTACCATCAGGGGAAGAAATGTTGGTTGGGCAAAGGGAACAGCTATTTTAAACATGAAAAACTGGTTTTACATTTCCTTTCTGAAGGGATTTGAAAATTAGAGCTATGAGAAAAAATGGAGGGAAATGGGGTTGCCAGATAATTGTTATTTTTGACTTCCTGGAACAAAATAATGGTCAAGAAAAATCAGGATTTCAGTTGCTTATCTGGGTACTTGTGCAGAAGTCATGTTTGTGGAATATTGCTACCAAAGGAACTGGCACAAACGAGCAGTGACCCTGGTCACCCTGGTTATTGAAGGGTTAGGTTTAACGCAAGGAGTTTTCACAATTAGAGCAGTGATTAGTGTTATTATAGGGTTAGGTTAAATTCAAAAAGGAGCTTTTTTTTCCATGGACGTGACTTCTACATAATTACCCTTATCTGGGACAAAAGCATCCCCTCAAAGTGGTAAATATGAAAAATAGCTTAGTTGTAATTGAAATGCTCCTATCCTGTCCTCCTTCTCTCTTCGATTCCGGGATGATAAGACCCTAGCAGTTACAGTTCCCTCTGTCAAACCTCTTTTTTTTAAAGAAAAAGGAAAATTCCCTTGTTCCTCATTTTTTCTATTTTACTTTCAAACCTCACCTAAATAAGTGAATAAGGTCGATTGTTTTGCTGAAATTTCTCGATCTTTTCTCAAGGTTGAATGGACACCAAAATAGCATGTGATCCCCTGAAGCTCGTTAGAAAGGAAAGTAATGTTTACTGTATTGTGTTAACTAGCTTTCAGTATTTATCCACTTGAAGTTTTTGCTATCTGTTCTTTTCTCAAGGTTGAATGGACACCAAAATAGCATGTGATGTCCTGAAGCTCGTTAGAAAGGAAAGTAATGTTTACTCTATTGTGTTAACTAGCTTTCAGTATTTATCCACTTGAAGTTTTTGCTATCTGTTGACTCTGACCATTTTATCTTGTTCTATTTCAGCTCTACTGTATGTTCTACTGAAATTCTAGCACTTGGTGATGTGCTCAGTGCGTTCCGTGTTATCAATTGTGAGGTAGGTCCCATCATTGTTTTTTTATCACCATATTTCTGCTCTACTTGAACAGAGAAACGTTTTTGTTGAAGCCGAAGTAAAAGATTGCTGAAGTAGAGCCACTTTGTATCTGGTTGATAACCGGATGGGTGTCCACTTTGTATCTGGTTCAGTGGCGTAGCGTGGTCTAAATTCAAGTGTAGGACGTGTAGGGCTCATGCACAGTTCTACCAAGTCCCATCACAGTACATGCCATTACGTCCACTTTGTATCTGGTTCAGTGGCGTAGCGTGGTCTAAATTCAAGTGTAGGACGTGTAGGGCTCATACACAGTTCTACCAAGTCCCATCACAGTGCATGCCATTAATATTTATGGGCATTAGAGTGAACTTTTGAGTTGTATGGCCGCCATACATACACGCTACGCCACTGATCTGGTTGGTAACCGGATGGGTCACTGACCATCTGGACAATAAATTGCATACTGCTGAATTTTCCCGGCCCCAGTCAGGCTGGGTGAGGTTAATGAAAGTATTTGGGTAGCTTGTTGTCCCTTCACTAAAAAACCTTCTATTGTACAGTGACATTCCTTATCAAACGGTAAACAAAGACTCTTGTGACATTCTAAATAGTTAGCTACCTAACAGTTATTCTAGTTTGCTTGGTTGGTAGCGCGTCTGCCTTGTAAGTGCTAGGCCGTGGTGTGGGTTCGATTCCGCCCAGGACAGAATTTAATCTGAAGGGATAAGGTTGGTTTTTAGAAGGGCTGGCTTTCTCCTATCCTGTCTTTCTTCTCTTCTATTTTGGGACGATAAGACCTTACCAGTCACAGTTCCCTCTTTCAAACCAGTAAACAATGACCATCTTGTAACATTCTAAACAGTACTTATCCAACGTGTGACCCTGGTCACTCAGGTAGACGCCATAGTCCAGGGAGATCTTGTGTGTTAGGTCTGACAGGAGTGGGATCTTCAGTTTGCCCAGACCACCTGAAACAAGACGGAATGGGATAAGGACCGGGGAGAGAAATCCTTTTTTTTTAGAGAGAGAGAGAGAGAAATTTACAGGACATGAGGCACACAATAGGGCTGCCTGGAAGAGACTGACAAGAAACACCAACTCTATTTAAATGGGAAAAGTTTAGGAAGAAGAAATCAACAGCCAAATGGCCATAGCATGTTCAATGCATTGGTTTCCAATCACTGAAGTTAAGCAACGTTCTACAATGTTGATATTTGGATGGGTGACATACACATACTGCTGGCTTTTCTCAGCTCCACTCAAGCTGGTTGAGATTCATGTGAGTAGGCAGGTAGGTAACTTGTCAGCAAATGGAGGATAAAAACTTAGTCCCCAGAGTTAAACAGTGAGATTCAACCTTAAAAAAAGCAAGTCTCTAAGTATCAATCTTGGAATTATTTGACTTATTTGTCAATTAGACTGTGGCCCCACGTACTTGTGTAGGTCAGTTGAACCCCTATAGCTCAATGCGGGATCAGTACTAAGGGGTTGGATGTGATAAAAAATCTTACCTTCTTTCCTTGGTGTGTTGACCCAAGCAAGATGAGTAAAGTGAGAATCTACAGATGCCGCAACCACTTCTGTGTTGATTTGGTGGAACTCTTCCAGTCTGTCATTAAATGCCAAGATCTCAGTTGGACATACAAATGTGCTAAAAAATATAAAATTAAGAAATGGTAATTTTCCAAGGAGAAGGAGCCAAAGAGCAAACTTTGGAGGTGGGTAAGTAAATACTGTAAATAGATCTAACTGCTCTAAAAAAAAAAAAAAAGTCATTTACACAAACTCCCAATTTCCTAGATGTCATTTACACACCTGAATCCTAAGGCTTGCTTTTAAGATCTACTCTAGACTAGCCTAGATAAATACTTACAAATCCAAGGGATAGAAAAAGAACACCAAATATTTGCCATAGTAATCTGACAGTTTGATTTCTTTGAGTTGTCCATCAACCACTGCAGTCCCTTGCCAGAATGGAGCTGGTTTGGAAACTGAAAACAGATAAAATAATGTAAGAAAAGTTTAGGAAATGCAATTGAGGAGCTGGGTGCAAAAAGGGAAATATGGATTTTTTGCCCTTTTGGCGTAAAACAGTTTTTTGAATAGAATGTGGTGCGCTCTATCTTCCAGCATTTGAACTGCAGTGATAATTTTTTTTTTTTCAATGAGTTACAGCATTTTTTGTAAACATACTTTTCAAGGATTTAGATGAAAAATTGAAAACTTTAAAGTTAAATAATATCTCAGTTTGATGATTTTCATTTATTGCCCTTTTGGCACCTAGCTCCTCAATTAATAGACCATATTCTTCCCAAAATCAAAGAGAAAATAAGAAAAGGAGAGGTAAAAGCCAGCTGTTCCTAGGTGGGAGTCAAACGGTCAAACCTAAGACCTAGCACTTATAAGCCATACCTATGTGCTATCCTCCAAGCTGACTAGACTGATTCCACTTCAGTTGAGTTGAGATTGTTCGCTTGCATTTGCAGGGCGTGATTGTTTTTTTACGAAAATAAAACTCGGTTTATAATTTAATATTTATTTCTTTGATTGTATGTGCAATAAAAATAAGGTGATTGTAGTTACCTAGGTGGATATTTTCGCTTAAAAATCTGCAGAGTGCATTCGGTCGTTCTCAGAATTTCCACGGAAAACTGGAAAAGTGGTTCTTTTATAAATTTGATAAAATTTGTTCGCAACATTATCAGTGGATGTGAATGATCAGAAAAGAAACAAATCTATGTTCTTTTGAGCCCAGACGTGTTATTTTGGGATTTTGTCCACTATAGCCGTTCTTTTACTGGAGTAAAAGGAGTTGTTTCCCATCGCACTATTGTTGGGTAAGTTGAACTTTGTACGCTTTGTCCTAATAGGTACCTACATCAGTGTATATAATTATAAATATTTACATCGGAGTGATGGTAAAAGTAGGTCTTACAAGGTACCTAGTTACCTACTCACGATATTGTAATAAAATTACTTCTAAAGGCAGTGGCGTAGCGTGTATGTATGGCGTGTATGGCGGCCATACAACTCAAAAGTGCACTCTAGTGCCCATAAATAATAATGGCATGTACTTTGATGAGACTTGGTAGACCTGTGCATGAGCGCTACACGCCCTACACTTGAATTTAGACCACGCTACGCCACTGTCTAAAGGTAAGTACCTACAGGTACCCACCTATGCGTATGCTGCAATACATACTTGAAGGTATGTACCTACCTATGTGATATCAGGATCCCAGTCAGCACACACGATTGGATGTAAGGCTCGAATCAAGCTTACAAATTCACCTGTGTAAGTTGGATGACATCCAGTCTGCAAGCCTAGATCCACTTACTACATAGTTGGATTTAAGCGTGAAAGTGCCCTTGTTCCAGGATGTCCTCCAACTGGATGTAGACGTAAAAAGCACACACTTACATCCAGCCTAATTCACGCTTACATCCAGCGCATACGCTGGATTTTGAATGCTTGGATCCAGGCTTGATTTTAATGCTAGATCCAGGTAAATGCGCGCGCATACGCTGGATTTAGAATGCCGCAATCCTACCCAAATCCAGGCTATTAATAAATTCTGATGAGAAAAATAAATAAATAAATAAATAATAACTTTTACAAATAAAATTTCGACATGATATTTTTATTTTATTAGGTACAAAACAATTAAAACAGTTTTAAAATAACAAAAATAATTAAACAAATAGGATCATTGTTATTTCGTACATTTTATTTGGTAAAAAAAAAGCTTTATAATAAGACCAAAATAATACTTGGTAAAACTTTCAATAACTTAATAAATAAAAAAAACTCTTGACTTTTAGTTTTACAAATGTAATATATTTTATCTTTACACGTATTTCGGGTGTTACCCCGAATTAATTCTCAAGATGATATTTAATTGCAACCTTAATTAAATATCATCTTGAGAATGGGGTAAAACCCGAAATACGCGTATAGATAAAACTCGCACTTCGTGCTCGACCCCCCGGGGGCTTCGCGTGTTCGCTACGCGGAGTTGCGTATACGGTCGCGCTGCGCGCTCCCGGAGCTTCGCGGGGTTGTGCATGGGGTCGCGCTTTGCGCTCCCTTGTTTACGGTCGCGCTGCGCGCTCCCGGGGGCTTCGCGGGGTGTGCATGGGGTCGCGCTTTGCGGTCCCTTGGTAACGATCGCGCTGCGCGCTCCCGGGAGCTTCGCGGGGTGAGCATGAGCCAAGGTCGCGCTTCGCGCTCCCTTGGCTTCGCCCATGAAATCTAATATCGTCCCTGAGTTTTATAGAAACGTAGGTTACACAAGCGGCTGTGTTAAGGTTAGATATATTAAATTTGTAAAACTAAAAGTCAGGTACCTAATTCTTATCTTAAAAAAAAAATAATAATAATAATAAAAAAAACATGATATAATGAAATTAAATAATTTTATAAATTTTATTTACCTATGTCAATCCTGTGGTTTTTTACACGAAAATAATTCTGGTCCCAAATAGGAAGGTAAATTCCTGATCGAATCTTGTAGCCCGGTCCTTATTTTCAAATTTCGTGCTTGTAAAATCCAGGCTCCACTTTATCGATTTTTCCCTATCCACAACATCCTAACCTCCTTGACATTTCCCCTCCACCTCCCCTCTTTTGGATTATCCCGTTACCCGTTACCATGACAACTGATACGGGAACGGGATCCCCCGCTTTCCCTGTTTTTAGAAAAGTAGAAATAAAATAATAAATATATAAGCTAATATGAAAGAACCACGTATTTCATGTGTTGTATTTTGCAGGTTTTTATTTTACTGATTACACAGCTTTTTACTTAGCCAACTCAAACTCATTTGAATCTTGCAAAACTCAAGTTCTTAGGGGGGTTTGTGACTTATGAACTGGGAAATTTCAGTGTTTACAAAAACCCTCTGATTTTGTTTACTTCTGTGCAATGTCTTCAAGTGTTTTGTGGTTGAAAGTGGTTGTTCTATGTTGGCTCAATACTCTGTCTAATGGAGAAGGCTCAGAATCTTGTCGGTCCTATGAAAACGAGAATGTGTACCCCCATACTAAGCCGACAACAAATACAGACCATCAGTTACAATGGACCAAAGCAATGAGTAAGTTGAATATGAATAGTGTTAGTGCACATCCACAACCAACCACCATCAACCCTAGCCTAGTCTTGACCCAGCAGAAAATTAACAAACCATGAGTGAAAGCTTCTTCAACTGACCCGACAGGTTACGCCCCAGGACTGCGCCCACCAGGGTTAACGGTAGAATGATGAAGAGACAGATACATGCCACAGCAACCATCGTACCTGGGAAGAAAAATAGGACAAGGTTAGTGGTAACGCGCTTGCTTTTCCAAAAGGTCCCGAGTTCGATTCTCAGTTCCCACCATAGCATCGAGAAAAATGTGCACTCGTTTTTCATTTTTTTTTTTTTTTTTTTTTTTTTTTTTTTTTTTTTATCTCGCGTTTTTTTTTAACCTGGATGCGGGAAGTGCGTTGTGTTTTTTTTTTTTTTTTTAGAAGTCAGTATTGAATTGATACCTACGGAATAAAAACAGTGAAAAACCCATCTCGTAATGAGGGACATACTACGACACAGACCACAAGAGTTGTTGTTATTGTTGTAGCAGCAGGGGCCTCCTCATTATGATGCATCCCCAGCTCCGTCCGTCTCATCAGTGGGGAGTTGTAGGACTATTGCCACCTCCCTGGTCGGTGGGTTGGGCACTGCAGGTGCAAAGGTGGTGGACGTCATGGGGACTCTGTTGACAGTCTGGGCACTTGTTCTTCACCTTATTGTTGATCCTGTGTAGATGTGCGTTCAGGATCTTGGACCACAAGAGTCTAATGTGGCAGTTGTTCCATTGCTTCGAAATAGCTACGAAATATAGGAAGTTCCTAGTGACTTAAAAAACACAACCCCGACCCAAAGTTGTGACTGTCGTTGGAAATGAATAGCTCACCCCTAAAGGGGATTTAGCTAATAAAACTCACCGAAGGGTATGGCGCGACTCGCATGGTAATACATGGCGATGAAGTTGACGACCAGTGCCGTAGCGCAGACCAACACGGGCACTAGACACGCAGACAGGAGGCAGTGTCGAATCCAGGCCCGGCCTCCGAGGCGAGAGTAGAGGGCACCCCCAGCATACCCGTTCACAGGCGAGGTCAGGGCGTACACGAATATGGCCGTGCTTAGTAGTGAACCACGCCTGAGGGACGAAAATAATTGAATAGTAAAATAATAATAAAAAGGTAGAGGGAAGAGGAAATTATGAAAAAGAAAGGGACGTATTGTGTCATGCTACGAAACAGACCACACGCGTCTAAACAGTTGTTTCATTTCTACGAAATAAAAACGGCGGTAAAACACTCATCTTTAAAAAAAAAAAAAAAAAAAATATGTGTTGAATTCTAAAATATGCATCTGTTCTTAACCTTTCTTTTGTAAATTTGTCTCTGATCATTTTAATCTAATTATGTTTCTTCTTTTCAGCTAATGTTTTTCAGCAACTTTACCATACTCATGTTCTTTGCTCAAATTTGAACTGTGGAAGTCACGTACGTGGAATATTGCTACCAAAGGAACTAGCACAAATGAGCAGTGACCCTGGTTATTATAGGGTTAGGTTAAACGCAAGAAGGAGTTTCCACAATTAGAGCAGTGATGAGTGTTATTATAGGGTTAGGTTAAATACAAAGAGGAGCTTTTCTTTTCCACGGATGTGACTTCTGCATAATTACCAAACAGGTAATTATGTAGATTCAACTTTCACACTGTTTGACTCACTGTCCCAACCTTCACACTGTTTGACTCACCATCACCAACCTTCACATTGGACTCATGGTGGATTTCACAAGGCGACTTTCATACTTTTTGATTCACTGTTCAATTCACAGTGTTAGACTCACTGTTCAACATTCACACTGGACTCATGGTGGATTTCACAAGGCAACCTTCACACTTTTTGATTCACTGTTCAACCTTCACACTAATAACACTGGTCACTGCTCATTTGGACAGCTCCTTTTGTAGCAATTTCTCATTGTCATGGCTTCTGAATTAGTACCAAAGAAAATTGTAGGAGTGTCTTTGCTGATGGGAAGGTGATAGGTCTTTACCAAGTTCCTGGAACCAAAACCAAAGAATCTGAAGATGCTGATGTGTGAGGGGACTACAAGAACAAAAACAACTGAAGGGAATGTACTGAATTTGCTGATACCTACGCTGGAAATGGATGTTTAGTATCTGTAATGCCTGGTCCACACATATGTAATGTAACGTGAACATGTTAACACAAGTGCCTTACATGTATAAAAATTGACTAGTGTGGATGGGATAGAAGCACTCAAGTGAATGCTCACCAAATTCTCGCCTTGAATCCATGATGTTGTCAGTTTTCTGGTGATCTTCTTGGATGTTTGATACAGACGTGTTACAAAAGTGTGGACGGGTTTCTGAACATTGAAGTGAGCACTACGATAACCTTGAAGAATGGAGCACTTGGTGAACACACGCAAGCACTGAACCCACAAATGGTACTGTACCACGCTCGCGATTACATTACATGTTACATTATGCTAGTGTGGACCCGGCATAAGAGAACTCTTCAAGATCTATTAGGTACCTATCACTTCAATACGAAGAGGGAAACCCGGGCATACGTAGGTACTTGGTACAGCCAGCAAATTTCTGCAGATCTCTCATGTCTATATTACCTTGTGGTTGTGTTCATCACATCTGACATCAGCTACTGCAAACACAAATAAAATAATAATAAAAAGGTAGAGGGAAGAGGAAATTATGAAAAAGAAAGGGACGTAAGTATTGTGTCTCTTATCCCCCATCTGATGAGATTCATACTACGGGATGGGCATGCTACGAAAGAGACCACGCGTCTAATGTAGCAGTTGTTTCATTGCTACGAAATAAAAACGGCGGTTAAACACTCATCTTAAAAAATAAAAATATGTTATGCATAACTGCTTGTGTTGAGCATAACACAAATTTTATGACATGACTTGCACTCAAACCATGACCCTCCAGATTCAAAGCCCACAGTGCTAACCACTACACCACTGAGGTTAGAGGGAAGAGGTTTGATAGCGGGAACTGTTAATAGGGACGCCTTATCATCCCGAAATCGAAGAGAGAAGGAAGGCAAAATATGACAAAACCAGCTGTTCCGAGAAGGAAATTCATCTTGTTAGCATAAAGTTAGGCAAGAGCGGGAATCGAACCTAAGACTCAGCGCCAAAGAGAATAAAAGTATACATCATTGATGAAGATAAATATAAGAAAAGAGATTATGAAGAGACAGAAAATGCCTGGGACACTAATATTGCGCCTTGTTGGGCAAAAATAAGATTGATTGAAAATATTAAAGCTACAATCTTTGGTAATAGCCCTTACCAATTCAAATTCTGCTGATTCATAAATAATAGGGCCAAAGGAAATAATAAAATTGGACCTAAAGTTCTTACACAAAAACCTACATCCCTAGTTCCTAAAAACTGTTTAGCCCTTCACAGACTCTGGACTAGCAAATTCCTAGTATAATCTTTGGTAATAGCCCTTACCAATTCAAATTCTGCTGATTCATGAATAATAGGGCCAAAGGAAATAATAAAATTGGACCTAAAGTTCTTACACAAAAACCTACATCCCTAGTTCCGAAAAACCAGTGTAAAGTTATGAAGGGCAGAATAGTTCCTAAAAACTGTTTAGCCCTTCACAGACTCTGGACTAGCAAATTCCTAGTAATAATACTGTCAGTAAATTTCACTTGAGTCTTCGTCCTCACGTATGGTACACAACACTCTAGCACCCCCTTTGTCAGAAAACTCATTTCTTTACCATGCAAAGTCCACACTGAATTATTCAAAGCCCACGAGTTTTTCGAGGACCAAGAAAGTAAACCACCACTCGGTTCTTGCTCTGTGTTTATTTAGAGTTCTTTCTTCGCCTTCTTCTTGTTCTTTTCTTTGTTGTTGAAGTAGGTTTTCTTCTTCTCTGGATCAGGAATAATCTGAAACACGGTCAAATGTAGATTTATCAATAGAGTTTTTCCCTACAAGACAGGCAGGCTCTTAAAGGGAGGAACGTTTGTTCTTTCGTAGACGAAAGGGGTTTGCCTCCTATGCTTAGCATGGGCGATGTTCTTTGCTTTTTAACGAACGACGTATCCAATTAAATTAATAGAAACAGAATATTCTAGGGTTTTTTTTTAGAGCTTTGATAAACGGGAATGTAACAAGACTAACAAGGGAGGTCTTAACGTCCCGGAATCCAAGAGGAGGACAGGATGGGAGAAAGCCAGCCGTTCTGAGAACGAACCTTATTTCTTGAGGAATAAAGTTTGTCCCAGTCGGTAGTCGAACCGCGACTTAGCGCTAACAAGGCAGGCGCGTTACCCTCCAACCTACTAAGCTGGTGAGGGTTTTACTCGCTATTGTATTGTAGAGTCTTATTGACTTGAGGTAACTGTTTTTGGGAAAGTGATTACCTTTCAAAGTTATTCAATAAAAACAGTTTTTTAAGTGAATAATCTCGAACTTATTTCACAAGCAAAATGAAATAGTCTTGAGAAACAAATAGCTCTGATCAGTTTTATCTTCTCTTTATTATTATATTTTTTAAAAAAAGGGGATTTTATAAATTAGTTTGATTGGGGTATTTTGGAGTTGTTTTTCGTGGCTCCTTCTTTATACCAGCCCAGTGTGGTGAGTTAATGACCTCTAGTCTACAGAATTTGGTTCAGTAGGTACATATTATACAGCTGAATTTACTCTAGAATTGAGAATTAATTCTGGAAGGTTGCGTAAACCAAGCTCGAAGATTATTGCCATGATAGTTAAGTATGTGTGCGTTAGGCTGGAACTTGGCCACGGTAGTGCGCCTAGATGTCACTATGTCAAATGAAACTTTTCCTGACAGTTTGCCGTGCGCTCAGGTTCATAGTAGCAGAATTAAATTGGGGAATCTTAGAAAATGTTAGTTCATTTGTTTAAGTGAACATGTTTTCCCGTTTTCAGAAACGGTTAATGAAGACGTTGGTGACGAAAATTCGGAAACCCCTATTCGGGTAAGGAAGACATACAAGAGAATGAATTGTAAGCATTTTTCTCTCATCGCTTCTTCTCTTGACTCTCAAGCGATACACATGTGTTTTGTTTGATTCTCTAGGTTTTTCTAATATTTAAATAGGATTGCATTAAGCAATAAAATAGTAATTTTTACAGTTTTACTGGAAAAAATATAATCTTTTTTTCTGTGAGTTCAGTTTTTGGGAAAGTGATTACCTTTCAAAGTTATTCAATAAAAACAGTTTTTTAAGTGAATAATCTCGAACTTATTTCACAAGCAAAATCTAGGGGGAGCTGTGACAGTCTGATTGCACAACGCTTACTCCTTTTTTTTCTCAATACTTTATTAATATCACCCTCATCTGAACATTCTAAACAACATGATTTGCTCAAAGTGTGAGGAGGCACTCATAGAAGAAGACAGACTAACCTGCTCAGTATGCAAGAAGAATTTTCATTCAGGTTGTGTTGGAATCATGGAAACAATATTCAGAAAAATGAAAGCAAAGGACGTTTGGAAATGTCTTGATTGCAAGAACAAGAAACCCGAGACCCGAGATACTTCAGAGGAAAGGGCTAAAGAGACAAAAGATCAAACCGAAGATAAGAATAACAAGAACAATCCCCAATCAAGCAATGTATCAAAGGAGGAAATATTACTGAGATCTTTGTTTGAGGAATACACTGGAAAACTTACATCAAAAATGAATGAAGATTTTATAAGAGTGATAGAAAGATTAGAAAGCATGAAAACCAAAATAGAAACTCTTGAAACTGCCAAAGCGAAACTAGAAAAAGAAAATAACGAATTGAAGAAAAATCTGGAAGAAATAAAAAACAACCACGGTGATAGACTTGATTTCCTGAAAAATGTGTGAAAAGCAGACTGACACGTTTTCTAGAAGAAAATGACATTTTAAACCCGTCACAATTTGGTTTTCGAGAAAAAAAGTCTAGAAAACAGATAAAATAATGTAAGAAAAGTTTAAGAAACACAATAAAATTAATAGACCATATTCATCCCGAAATCAAAGAGAAAATATGAATAGGAGAGGTTGTTGTTGTTGTAGCGGCTTTAGCTTTCGCCAAATGGCGATAGCAGAATAAAGAAAAGATGTCTTTTTGTATCTGCTATACACCGGGCCCTGGTCACTCAGGTAGACGCCATAGTCCAGGGATATCTTGTGTGTTAGGTCTGACAGGAGTGGGATCTTTAGTTTGCCCAGACCACCTGAAACAAGACGGAATGGGTTAAGGACCTGAGGAGAGAAATCCTTTTTTTGATAGAGAGAGAGAAATAAAATTTATCAGGACATGAGGTACACAATAGGGCTGCCTGGAAGAGACTGACAAGAAACACCATTTAATTGGGAAAAGGTTAGGAAGAAGAAATCAACAGCCAAATGGCCAATGCATTGGTTTCCAATCACTGAAGTTAAGCAACGTTCCATATGGTTGATATTTGGATGGGTGACATACACATACTGCTGGCTTTTCTCAGCTCCACTCAAGCTGGTTGAGATTCATGTGAGTAGGTAGGTAACTTGTCAGCAAATGGAGGATAAAAACTTAGTTCCCAGAGTTAAACCGTGAGATTCAACCTTAAAAACCTTTTTTAAACCTTCTAAGTATCAATCTTGAAATTATTTGACTTCTTTGTCAATTAGACTGTGGCCCCCACAAGTACATAATTATGTAGGTCAGTTGACCAGTTGAACCCCTATAGCTCAATGTGGGATCAGTGCTAAGGGGTTGGATGTGGTAAAAAATCTTACCTTCTTTCCTTGGTGTGTTGACCCAAGCAAGATGGGTAAAGTGAGAATCCACAGATGCCGCAACCACTTCTGTGTTGATTTGGTGGAACTCTTCCAGTCTGTCATTAAATGCCAAGATCTCAGTTGGACATACAAATGTGCTGAAAAAAATGAAATTAAGAAATAGTAATTTTCAAAGGAGAAAGAGCCAAAGAGCAAATTTTGGAGGGGTAAGTAAATACTGTAAATAGATCTAACTGCTCTAAAAAAAAGGCATTTACACAAACTCCCAATTTCCTAGACGTCATTTACACAACTGAATCCTAAGGCTTACTTTCAAGATCTACTCTGGACTAGCCTAGCCTAGATAAATACTTACAAATCCAAGGGATAGAAGAAGAACACCAAATATTTGCCATAGTAATCTGACAGTTTGATTTCTTTGAGTTGTCCATCAACCACTGCAGTGCCTTGCCAGAATGGAGCTGGTTTGGAAACTAATTTAAAACAGATAAAATAATGTAAGAAAAGTTTAAGAAACACAATTGAGGAGCTGGGTTGGGTGCAAAAAGGGAAATATGGATTTTTTGCCCTTTTGGCGTAAAACGGTTTTTTGAATAGAACGTGGTGCACTCTATCTTCCAGCGTTTGAACTGCAGTGATAACTTTTTTTCAATGAGTTACAGCATTTTTTGTAAACATACTTTTCAAGGATTTAGATGAAAAATTGAAAAAATTTAAAGTTAAATATCTCAGTTTGATGATTTTCATTTATTGCCCTTTTTGCACCCAGCTCCTCAATTAATAGACCATATTCATCCCAAAATCAAAGAGAAAATAAGAAAAGGAGAGGTAAAAGCCAGCTGTTCCTAGGTGGGAGTCAAACCTAAGACCTAGCACTTATAAGGCATACCTATGTGCTATCCTCCAAGCTGACTAGACTGATTCCACAACCATAGACTATTGACCTTTGTCAGTTATCAAAAATGTATACAAAAAAGCATCAACCATGACAAAAAAAAAAAAAAAAAAAAAAAAAAAAAAAAAGGGGGCTTAATTTTGATTTTTGGTACTTATGCAGAAGTCACATCCGTGGAAAAGAAAAGCTCCTCTTTGTATTTGACCTAACCCTATAATAACACCCAAGGATAACAAGCTCAAATTGTTTAAGGGGTAATCACTGCTCTAATTGTGGAAACTCCTTTTTGCGTTTAACCTAACCCTATAATAACCAGGGTCACTGCTCATTTGTGCCAGTTCCTTTGGTAGCAATATTCCACGGACGTGACTTCTGCACAAGTACTTACCTGACTTTCTGTCAGGGTCAGAGTTTTATGGTCAAGGCTCTGTTGAAGAAGCTTTCACTCATGGTTTGTTAATTTTCTGCTGGGTCAAGACTAGGCTAGGGTTGATGGTTGGTTGTGGATGTGCACTAACACTATTCATATTCAACTTACTCATTGCTTTGGTCCATTGTAACTGATGGTCTGTATTCGTTGTTGGTTTAGTATGGGGGTACACATTCTCGTTTTCATAGGACCGACAAGATTCTGAGCCTTCTCTATTTAACCTAACCCTATAATAACACTCATCACTGCTCTAATTGTGGAAAATCCTTCTTGCGTTTAACCTAACCCTATAATAACCAGGGTCACTGCTTAATTGTGCCAGTTCCTTTGGTAGCAATATTCCACGAACGTGACTTCTGCACAAGTACTTACCTGACTTTCTGTCAGGGTCAGAGTTATGGTCAAGGCTCTGTTGAAGAAGCTTTCACTCATGGTTTGTTAATTTTCTTGCACATAAAATATTGACAAACGTTGACTTTTTTTCTGTGCAAGAGTGCTAAGCCGCTGTGGTTACTCTGTTCGTATTTACGTAGACGTAGAGTGTAAATACTTATTTGTGTCATCTCTTTATTTTCGTTTATCATAAATCCTCAGATTTACATTATTTAATTTTTTTGTTCCTGTAGACTATTATGCCTAAAAAAAAATATTTTTCATTTATAATTATGGTTTAAATTATAATCTTAGATTTGTAGATTTCTTGTATATCCTCACACTAGTATTAAAGTAGGTATCTAGTTATTATCTACACCTCATAACTTTTGGTTTCAATGTTGAGCTACAAAATTAAGGTAATGTATAAAAAATCAATGTATTGTTCTTTTAAAATATTCAAAAGAAAAATTAATATGTTCAGTTCTTGACAAAAAATTGTTTTATTACTTTTTAATGACAAAATGTACAAAGTTTTTATAATAAAACAAAATGTAATAATTTATTTTTCAAGATAAATCAGTTGTGTTCTTTCCCCTTGATTTTTTTTTCTTTTTTTTTTTGCTTGGACTTGGAACCGAACCAACAAGTTCCAGATCAGAAACCCACTATGCTAATCATGAGGTTCTCAAATTCTAATTTATAAAATCAAAAATATAATTACTCACATAAATAAATTTATCATACCACCAATATTTTTCATCTTAGATCAGTCTATTTTAAAGCTTCCAATATCTAAGCTAGTTCCGCATTTAGGAAAAAATAAATACGTACGTCCAGCACATGTAAACATCCAAAGAAATTGATAGAACATTTCAAGTCAATCAGCCCAGTAAAAGTGGCTAAAAAATTGTCAAAGAATTTGACGCATACCCCAATATCTAAGCTAGTTCCGCATTTGGGAAAAAATAAATACATACGTCCAGCACGTAAACATCCAAAGAAATTGATAGAACATTTCAAGTCAATCAGCCCAGTAAAAGTGGCTAAAAAATTGTCAAAGAATTTGACGCATACGACACTATTCATATTCAACTTACTCATTGCTTTGGTCCACTGTAACTGATGGTCTGTATTCGTTGTTGGTTTAGTATGGGGGTACACATTCTCGTTTTCATAGGACCGACAAGATTCTGAGCCTTCTCCATTGGACAGAGCATTGAGCCAACATAGGACAACCACTTTCAACCACAAAACACTTGAAGACATTGCACAGAAGTAAACAAATTTTTGTAAACACTGAAATTTCCCAGTTCATAAGTCACAAACCCCCCTAAGAACTTGAGTTTTGCAAGATTCAAATGAGTTTGAGTTGGCTAAGTAAAAAGCTGTGTAATCAGTAAAATAAAAACCAGCAAAATACAACACATGAAATACGTGGTTCTTTCATATTAGCTTATATATTTATTATTTTATTTCTACTTTTCTAAAAACAGGGAAAGCGGGGGATCCCGTTCCCGTATCAGTTGTCATGGTAACGGGTAACGGGATAATCCAAAAGAGGGGAGGTGGAGGGGAAATGTCAAGGAGGTTAAGATGTTGTGGATAGAGAAAAAATCGATAAAGTGAAGCCTGAATTTTACAACCGCGAAATTTGAAAATAAGGACCGGGCTACAAGGTTCGATCAGGAATTTACCTTCCTATTTGGGACCAGAATTATTTTCGTGTAAAAATTTTTGTAAACACTGAAATTTCCCAGTTCATAAGTCACAAACCCCCCTAAGAACTTGAGTTTTGCAAGATTCAAATGAGTTGGCTAAGTAAAAAGCTGTGTAATCAGTAAAATAAAAACCAGCAAAATACAACACATGAAATACGTGGTTCTTTCATATTAGCTTACTTATTTATTTCTACATTTTCTAAAAACAGGGAAAGCGGGGAATCGGAATCCCGTTCCCGTATCAGTTGTCATGGTAACGGGATAATCCAAAAGGGGGGAGGTGGAGGGGAAATGTCAAGGAGGTTAGGATGTTGTGGATAAGGAAAAATCGATAAAGTGGAGCCTGGATTTTACAAGCGCGAAATTTGAAAATAAGGACCGGGCTACAAGGTTCGATCAGGAATTTACCTTCCTATTTGGGACCAGAATTATTTTCGTGTAAAAAACCACAGGATCGACATAGGTAAATAAAATTTATAAAATTATTTATTTTTATTAAATCATGTTTTTTTTTTAAGATTAGAATTACCTAGGTAATCAAAATAAAATTCGTATCGTATCTTCCCCACTCAAAAGTAGGTAGGTAAGAAAAAAGAAAAGAAAATTCATGAGTTTAAAATGAAAATGATAAAGTGAAAAGCTCCCAGACGAAAGTCTCATCATTCATCTTATTTTCCCTCCCACTTCCTTCTTCTCCTCCCTTGCTCCATTATCTACTAATGTTCGTTCTCGGAACGGCTGGCTTTCTCCTATCCTGTCTTCCTTCTCTCTTCGATTTCGGGACGATAAGACCAAAGCAGTTACAGTTCCCTCTGTCAAACCTCTTAAAAAAAAAAGCTCACATTTTCTGACGAAGTAAAAGAGTGAGACAAACCTATTAACCCATCTTTTTCTATCTCCCCTTAGATCGAAAACCTTGAGGATCTACTCAAGGAGAAGGATATCTACCTACCTCCTTTATTCGTATCTTCTCTCCCTCTTTACTCTTTATCCCTCCTGAAATTCCCATACCTACCTTATTTATTCCCACCTTCTCTTCCCTTCCGCTCCTCTCTTTCCTCGCTCTGTTCTCCTTCGGGATAAGAAAAACGAAAGACTGCAAAAGCTGAAGGCAAGAGAGAAGGAGGGGATCTGACAGCAGAAATATTTCAATTCAGAGAGAATGGAGGGGAATCCTTTATCTTCATTTCATTATATCATGTTTTTTTTTTAAGATTAGAATTAGGTAATCAAAATAAAATTCGTAGGTATCGTATCTTCCCCACTCAAAAGTAGGTAAGAAAAAAGAAAAGAAAATTCATGAGTTTAAAATGAAAATGATAAAATGAAAAGCTCCCAGACGAAAGTTTCATCATTCATCTTATTTTCCCTCCCACTTCCTTCTTCTCCTCCCTTGCTCCATTCTCTACCTACCTACTTCTCAATTTTCCTATCTACCTCCTTTATTCGTATCTT
Organism: Diaphorina citri; assembly: GCF_000475195.1. NCBI lineage: Eukaryota > Metazoa > Arthropoda > Insecta > Hemiptera > Psyllidae > Diaphorina > Diaphorina citri. The sequence goes on along the minus strand of NW_007377896.1, from coordinate 45,245 downwards.
CTCTCCCTCTTTTCTCTGTATCCCTTCTGAAATTCCCTACCTACCTTATTTATTTCCATCTTCTCTTCCCTTCCGCTCCTCTCTTTCCTCGCTCTGTTCTCCTTCGGGATAAGAAAAACGAAAGACTGCAAAAGCTGAAGGCAAGAGAGAAAGAGGGGATCTGACAGCAGAAATATTTCAATTCAGAGAGAATGGAGGGGAATCCTTTATCTTCCACACCCCCTACCACCCACGATATCAGCTTCACCCCCATCATCCTACCATCCCATCCCCACCCTCTTTTATATCATTTCCAAAAATGTCTAGTGCGCAAGCTTTATCTTCCCCACCCCCTAGCACCCACGATATCAGCTTCACCCCCATCATCCTACCATCCCATCCCCACCCTCTTTTATATCATTTCCAAAAATGTCTAGTGCGCAAGGAAGGGACGACTTTGCGATAAGCGAGGGTCATAGCAGAAAGCCGAAAAAAGGGGTTCCTCAAATTTTGTCAATCCTTTTTTTCTTCGATAATATAGGAGGGAAACATTTGGAACTAGGTTGCTGGTTCGATTCCCGCCCGGGAAAACTTTATCCGCTCGTTCTCGGAACTGTTGGGTTTCTCCCTGCCCTTTCCTCCTTTGCTCCTCAATTTCAGGACGATGGGACTTTGTTGGTATCTACAGCTTCCTCTATCAAACTTCCTAGTAAAAAAAAAGTTCGAAGAAAAAAATATCTTTCTTCTGTTATACGTTGGTATCTACTGCTCAACTTTGTCCGTTTTTTTCTTCGATAATAGGAGGGAAACATTTGGAACTAGGTTGCTGGTTCGATTCCCGCCCGGGAAACTTTATCCATTCGTTCTCGGAAAACTGTTGGCTTTCTCCCTGCACTTTCCTCCTTTGCTCCTCAATTTCAGGACGATGGGACTTTGTTGGTACAGTTAGTTTCCTCTATCAAACTTCCTAGTAAAAAAAAAGTTCGAAGAAAAAAATATCTTTCTTCTGTTATACGTTGGTATCTACTGCTCAACTTTCAAAGTTACAGGTGAATGATCAAAATTCAAGAAATACCACTAGGTACCTAAATTACGAAAACGAACGATCTAAGCCGAAGTGAATGGTACTTGGTATGATCGCTGTTACTAGAACTCTAGCCTTGAGGGTATGTTGTGCATTCCAGCAAGTAGGTAGAGGTATTATCAGTTTTATCAGGGAAGTGGTTCTCAGCCTAATGGCCCACAAATGAGGCCTATTCCCCATGCCTCTAAGGGCTCACATACAACAACTGGAAGAGTGTTTGAAGAAAGAAAGATGTGCCAAGAGAAAATTACAAGTAGAAATAGAGAAGTTGACAGAAATGTTGACAGAAGAAAAGTGTCTTCGGGTCAGGCTAGAAAATGAACTTACCGTGGAGAAGAAAGCTTATACAACAACTGGAAGAGTGTTTGAAGAAAGAAAGATGTGCCAAGAGAAAATTACAAGCAGAAATAGAGAAGTTGACAGAAATGTTGACAGAAGAAAAGTGTCTTCGGGTCAGGCTAGAAAATGAACTTACCGTGGAGAAGAAAGCTCGTAAGTGCTGCGAAATAAGATTAAAAAAAGCTTGTATGAAAATCAAAGAAATAAGTGAAGAATTTAGGTGTTACAAGGAAAATATTCACAAATTGAAACACCAAATTCAGGAACGAGCTTCCTACTCATGTCCTCCAATTCGTAAAATAAAGTCATCTTGTAAGAAGCTTGACACTAAAATCCCGTCTTTCCATAGAAGTTGTCAACTTTTGTATTGTAATACAAAAGGACTCAAAAGCTTTCAATCTTGTCGGGCCATCCCTCTACCCCCTTCTTGTAGAGCTGGCACACAGCTTCGTACTGTCTCTAAAATATGCACCAGTAGCAAGAGAGGTAGACCAGGGTCAGACTTGTGGTCCAAGGAGTCCTTTGGGTCATGCTTCAAAGGACTCCAATCGTTGTATACTTTACTTGCAGAAAAATATATCGGTTGTACTTGCCAATTTTTGCGGAGCTTCCTAATCAAAAAATATTAAAATCTATCAAAGGTCATTTCTTGATTTCTTCCAATAGGGTAAGTAAAGGGCTTTAAATGTCAAAGTTGATATTAAATTTTTTAATGTCAACTACACTTATCGGTAGATAGGTATAAAATTATCAATGAAAATTTCAAGATGATTATTAAGGACCTTCTTCCGACCGAAAGGACTTTTCAGCTGATGGATCACAAGAGGACAGGGGTACAAAGTCCATTTTCCCAAGCCTTTGTTGGAAAGAAAATCTCCTTTCTGGCCCTCAATTTTCTTGTGGATTAAAAAGTTGATTCTGGTCTTTAGAGAGAAAATCTCCTTACTAGCCCTCAATTTTCTCCATTTAAAAGGGTTGTTTCCTCCTGCCCGCGGAAAATTTTGTGAAAAGCTTCCCCAGTGTGTTCACATTAATAAAACTCTGGTCTTCTCTCATCGTTCATGAAATTCTCCTCTCTCTTCTCATTACAAATATTCGGAGACAAGCTACCTGCCTTCTCATATTAACCCCCTCCTGCAGGGGTTGGGCTGGAAGGCTTGTGCATTTAACCCGCCAATGCCGCGCCCTTGGCTCGTCAATAGGTCAATATATTGTTGACTTTATTCGTGTTGTCCCAGCACCTAAATGGGAACTATTGTGTCTCTTCTCACGCATATGATGAGAGGCATACTATGGGATGAGCATGCTACGACACAGACCACAGGTTGTCTGGCTAGGGGACGTTAAACAGAGAGAAGACTAGCGTCTGGCTGTGGGACTATAAACAGGGAGGAGAACTAAGGGCTCAGTTTTCAGCCTTGTGGTCCAAGGAGTCCTTTGGGTCATCACTTTAGACAGAAAAATATGGTTAGGTAATTTTGCTAAGCTCGTAGTGCGGAGCTTCCTAATCAAAAATATCAAACTATCTCAAAGGTCATTTCTCCCAATAGGGTAAGTAAAGGGCTTTTAATGTCAAAGTTGATATTAAATTTTTTAATGTCAACTAATACTTATACTCGTAGGTATAAAATTACCTATCAATGAAAATTTCAAGATGATTATTATTAAGGACGTTCTTCCGATCGAAAGGACTTTTCAGCTGATGGATCACAAGAGGACAGGGGTACAAAGTCCATTTTCCCTAGCCTTTGTTGGAAAGAAAATCTCCTTTCTGGCCCTCAATTTTCTTGTGAATGAAAAAGTTGATTCTGGTCTTTAGAGAGAAAATCTCCTTACTAGCCCTCAATTTCCTCCATTAAAAAGGGTTGTTTCCTCCTGCCCGCGGAAAAATTTTGTGAAAAGCTTCCCCAGTGTGTTCACATTAATAAAACTCTGGTCTTCTCTCATCGTTCATGAAATTCTCCTCTCTCTTCTCTTTTCTCTTCTCTGTGTGATATTCTCTTCAAACTTCTCTTCAGTTGAGATTGTTCGCTTGCATTCGCAGGGCGTGATTGTTTTTTTACAAAAACAAAACTCGGTTTATAATTTAATACTTATTTCTTTGATTGTATGTGCAATAAAATAATACAATTGCAGGTAATTGTAGTTACCTAGGTGGATATTTTCGCCTAAAAATCTGCAGAGTGCCTTCGGTCGTTCTCAGAATTTCCACGGAAAAGTGGTTCTTTTATAAATTTGATAAAATTTGTTCGTAGTCGTAACATTAGGTATCAGTGGATGTGAATGATCAGAAAAGAAACAAATCTATGTTCTTTTGAGCCCAGACGTGTTATTTTGGGATTTTGTCAACTGTGGCCGTTCTTTTACTGGACTAAAAGGAGTTGTTTCCCATCGCACTATTGTTGGGTAAGTTGCACTTTGTACGCTTTGTCCTAATAGGTGCCTACATCAGTGTATATAATTATAAATATTTACATCGAAGTGATGGTAAAAGTAGGTCTTACAAGGTACCTAGGTACAAGGTACCTACACACGATATTGTAATAAAATTAGTTCTAAAGGTAAGTACCTATAGGTACCCACCTATGCGTAATGCGTATGCTGCAATACATACTTGAAGGTATGTAGGATGTACCTACCTATGTGATATCACTCTTTACAGTCTTTACCTTATTCTCTCTCATATTACCTAAATATACAATATGCAGATCTTTAGGTAGATACCTACAACTTCAAATCTTTAGGCATCTACTTCAAGCAATGTTATTAGTTATGTTTTCTTGGCACATCTACCAAATTTAGGGGATTAGTCAAAGTCCCTAGGTTATTCGACAAAATATGCATTTGGATTTTGGTAAATAGGCAGGTTCTACTTATCAACTACAACTACATGTAAATTCTTTCAGACTAAAAATTTTAGAGAATATTATGCGGAAGTTAAAGTTACCTATTGGTTTTTCTGTTACTGGTAACAAAAATGGGTAATTAGTCTCATCCACCAATGTAACGCGCGAATTCCCCAGCAGCCCAGCAGTTTATCATTCGTGTTGGTGGAGACATCAAAATTCCCTTACTTGCACAATGGAGAAACAGTTAAAAGACAATCAGGCATGCATACAACAACTGGAAGAGTGTTTGAAGAAAGAAAGATGTGCCAAGAGAAAATTACAAGTAGAAATAGAGAAGTTGACAGAAATGTTGACAGAAGAAAAGTGTCTTCGGGTCAGGCTAGAAAATGAACTTACCGTGGAGAAGAAAGCTCGTAAGTGCTGCGAAATAAGATTAAAAAAAGCTTGTATGAAAATCAAAGAAATAAGTGAAGAATTTAGGTGTTACAAGGAAAATATTCACAAATTGAAACACCAAATTCAGGAACGAGCTTCCTACTCATGTCCTCCAATTCGTAAAATAAAGTCATCTTGTAAGAAGCTTGACACTAAAATCCCGTCTTTCCATAGAAGTTGTCAACTTTTGTATTGTAATACAAAAGGACTCAAAAGCTTTCAATCTTGTCGGGCCATCCCTCTACCCCCTTCTTGTAGAGCTGGCACACAGCTTCGTACTGTCTCTAAAATATGCACCAGTAGCAAGAGAGGTAGACCAGGGATCTTCAAGGGAAAAGGAAATAATCAAGACAGGAAAGCTAATCCTCAATCCCGAAAGAAAGTTCCACCAAGAGCATAAGAAATGTTCAACCAAAATCACAAATTTTATTCTATTGACCCAGACCAGGGATCTTCAAGGGAAAAGGAAATAATCAAGAGAGGAAAGCTAATCCTCAATCCCGAAAGAAAGTTCCACCAAGAGCATAAGAAATGTTCAACCAAAATCACAAATTTTATTCTATTGACCTGCCTGCCTTCTCAGGGCTTATCCAAATTCATCTCTGTATGAGATAAATAGAATAGAATGAATTTATTAGTTTCCATTCAAGCTGATGTGTGAAATCATCTGATTCATTTGTACACTCTGAACTGTTGACAGGAGAGATTGGAGCAGCTGAGAAGAGAAAACAACAATAAGGGAAGATACTATTTCACCATAATGAACAAGTGTACTTTATAAAAAAATAATGTAAAACTTTCTGTTTGAAAATTCATGTTAAGAGGAAATGATTTTATACGGGCATTGATTGTGTTCCGCTTACAAAGATCTGAATTCTCAGAAAAAGTCCGTCTTGAAAAGGCGGGTCTGGACGCCACGTTTTATCAGGTGTTTTACCCGTTTATCGTATCAGTTAAAATAGAATAGAATATACATTGTTCATACTACCAGTATAGGGCTGAAAAGTCGCAGTCTAAACAGTTAAAAGGGTTTTGTGTGGACTGCAATTTGTCGATCATACGCTGACTGATGACCTTTCGACGGTAACAGACAACCTTAAGTATACAATCCCGGTTATTTCTAAGTACTTCTTAATTTCCTCGTCAACATGTTGATAGTGAGGTGACGGTTTGGGTGACGGTTTTGCATGTTTAACGAGACATTGACCAAATTAGTCACAAGTCTTTGTTCCTCACATCACCCGAGCTATCGACTGTATTAGTCAGTTAGTCACACCCAGATAAGCCTGTCGGAAACTGTCGTAAGACTCACATAAGTAATTTCTCTGTTACAGATTCAGTAATCTCTCTGTTACAGATTCAGTAATCTCTCGTAGAATTCCGTCAATCGAGAGGAACCGCGAGAACGGACGAGATATTGTGGTAAGATATTGACCATGCTCTTTGATTTAATTTATAATGTGGAAGGTAGCGGGAAAAACTGTATAATGTGTGGGGCAATGGGGCATTCAATTTTTGGCAAACAGCAGACCGCCATTTGTGTGAAAAACGAGAAACGAATGATGGGAATTTTTTCTCTCTCTATCTCTCTTTCCTCTCTCTATTTTTTTAATCGATTTTTTAATTTGGTGCTTTGGCACATCCACCCATGATATAATCTTCTCCCTACCCTCCTTGTTCACTTTCATGAACAACTTTACCATGAACCTATTGGTGTACTTGTAGGTGTGGAGGAGAAGATATTAAATGCTCTATCTAGACGTACCTACTCTGTATTCATGCAGAGTCCAAACACAGAATGGTACAATGGTATGCATCGGACATGACCACACTTCAAGTAAAAGTTACATTCCGCCAAGGATTTCAATAGCCTGGCCTATCATTTGTCTGAAATCCTGATACCCTCAGAGTACCAGTAGATAGGTACTAGGTTTTAATCGTGAGGATGTGTTGAACCTTAACACCGTGAGAATTTCTGGTTCAAGGACCAAGAAGGATGTGAGGTGAGGGCGTATCATATTACACTTCTTCTTTCTCCCCCTAATGAAAGTGTAGAGCGTGTAAAGGTATACTGGTAGACTAATAATATTCTCTCTCTCGTCTCTCTTCCTTTCTCTCTCTCTCTCTCTCGTCTCTCTTCCTCTCCATCTCTCTCTATCTCTCTCTCCTCCCTCTATTTTTTTTTTAAATCGATTTTTTAATTTGGTGCTTTGGCACATCCACCAATGATATAATCTTCTCCCTACCCTCCATTTTCACTTTCATGAACTTTACCAATGAACCTATAGGTCTATAGGTGTGGATGAGAAGATATTCAATGCTCTATCTAGACGTACTCTGTATTCATGCAGAGTCCAAACACAGAATGGTACAATGGTATGCATCAAACATGACTACACTTCAAGTAAAAGTTACATTCCGCCAAGGATTTCAATATCCTGGCCTATCATTTGTCTGAAATCCTGATACCCTCAGAGTACCAGTAGATAGGTACTAGGTTTTAATCGTGAGGATGTGTTGAACCTGCCTGGCCTATCATTTGTCTGAAATCCTGATATCCTCAGAGTACCAGTAGATAGGTACTAGGACTACTAGGTTTTAATCGTGAGGATGTGTTGAACCTTAACACCGTGAGAATTTCTGGTTCAAGGACCAAGTAGGATGTGAGGTGAGGGCGTATCATATTACACTTCTTCTTTCTCCCCCTAATGAAAGTGTAGAGCGTGTAAAGGTATACTGGTAGACTGTAGAGGTACTAGATACTATTGTAGAGTACGTTGGTACAGGTGCTGATTTTTTTAACAGGTCCCTCTATCAAACCTCTTAAAAAAAAGATTCTGATTTTGGTTTGAATTTCGTTCCCACTTCCCCTTCTCTTATTTTACACTCGAGATTTTATTACTTTTGGAGTAGTTTATTTCATAAATAAAAGGAGTTAATTTGTACTTTTCAACCCTATATAATTTTCCTGTGAGACCCTGAGTCCTGAGGGACAGCGGGCCCTAAGGGAAACTAATACCAAAGTAATTAAAAATAAATAAGGAAATAAGAAGTAGGTAATGCGAAAGTGGTTACAAAGTACATTTTTTTAAATAAATAAAATAAGAACAAACAAGATTCAAAAGATAATAAAAAGGTATTTCTACTGTCAACTTTTTTCTCCCTTATTAAAAATTAAAGAAAACAGACTCTAGCATAAAATAAGAAACCTACCTATTTTAGGAATTTCTAATAATAAATATTTTACTTTACTCTCTTTTCTTACAAAGGAAAGAGTTCGCTCATCCTTCCCCAGCTTTAATTAGGGAAATAATTAGAACAATGTTTTCAAAGGTTTAATTAAAAAGAGAATTTCAAGTTTGAAGAAGAAAGGAAAATTGAAAATTCCATTTTAGGAATTTCTAATAATAAATATTTTACTTTACTCTCTTTTCTTACAAAGGAAAGAGTTCGCTCATCCTTCCCCAGCTTTAATTAGGGAAATAATTAGAACAATGTTTTCAAAGGTTTAATTAAAAAGAGAATTTCAAGTTTGAAGAAGAAAGGAAAATTGAAAATTCCAGCAAGACTAGAAGACACATCTTGCAAAGAAAAATCTAGCGAGGTATGTAGGTACCTTGGAAATTACAGAAATCTAAAGGTTTGTCCACACTGCATAGTCGACGGCCGTGAATCGATGTAGGGATGTAAATGAGTTGCAAATATATCGATAAATCGATATATCGATATATCGGCCCCTCAAATATATCGATATCGATATATCGGCACTCGTACAAGTATACTCTCAGACTCTTCTTCTTATTTTCGCCTTTTCCTGCTTAGGCGGGGTCTGCATGTATTCGCAGGTCATCCTGTATAAAACAAGAATATTAGAGTACATAATGGGAAGGATTACCTTGGGCACTTACCACGTATCCACATTTCATATGGCACTCAACAGGAGAGTAATTAAACCTGGCGGGTTAACTTAACCATGTTATTAATTTCTCTTACTTTGTTAAGACTAGTGTGACAGCGCATTATCAATTATCTTGATTAATACCTTGATTATCCTATACCTTGATGATCCTCGAGGTACCATGATTATGAGATTATCCTATACCTTGATTAATTCTTCAGATAACATGTAATTAACCCGGTGGATTTACCCAATGGTTAATTCAGTTGTACTTTTCAAACTCTTCTTTTCTATATGAGATTAATTCTAATAAGATTGCTTTATCAATGGCTTATTATCTAATTTCATTTTCTTATCAGTGAGTGGAGTGAGTTATCATTGCTCTTTAACGCCTAATTTTTAGCACCTAAAAGAGAAATTTCCCTCAGATTTGTTGTGATTAGCATGATGAAGGATTTTTCAACCACAACGCAACATAGATTTACTAAACTAAAGTAGGTACCTATTTATGGTGTCTAAAGTTTCTGGAAATTTACTTTAGGTGCTTAATTGTTTCGGAATTTTAGGATTTACCCGCTCGAAATTGGCGTTTATCAAACGACTAACTGTTTGCAATAATCCAAGAAAATTCCAGCAAGACTAGAAGACACATCTTGCAAAGAAAAATCTATCTAGATTTGTAGGTACCTTGGAAATTACAGAAATCTAAAGGCTTGTCCACACATAGTCGACGGGCGTGAACCGATGTGGATCGAAGGCCGGCCGACTATGTGTGGACAAATCTTTATACAACTACGTTGGTAGGAAACTAATTGACTACGCGGTCAAACTTTCTTGACTTGGCGGGGCGGAGCGCTACCGCGCTCCTTAATAGTGGGAGTGGTTGTATTCAACTAAAATTAATGTTATTGTGAGACAATTGAAAGCTTTGTTTACCTCTTGTTTCGTGGACCCAAAGTATAGTTCCAATAGGGGTTCGATCCCAAAAATATTGAAATATCTGGAGATACACGCCCTTATCTTTCCTCTCTCGGTTGTCTCTAAATATTTTACCGGTAACAGTGCCCTAAATCACCAAAGTATGGAAAAGTATCTTACAAGTGTAATAGCCAATGGAAAAGTAGAATTTTGAATTTGGACGAATCATATTAATTTGTACTTTTCAACCCTATAATTTTCCTGTGAGACCCTGAGTCCTGAGGGACTGCGGGCCCTAAGGGAAACTAATACCAAAGTAATTAAAAATAAATAAGAAGTAGGTAATGCGAAAGTGGTTCCAAAGTACATTTTTTTTTTTTTTAAAAAATAAATAAAATAAGAACAAACAAGATTCAAAATAGTTTGTTCTAGACAACTAGGCTCAGCAACATTGTACCTATTTCCTTATTTAACATTAACTTATAGGTAGTTCATTTATATTATTAATCGATTTTCTTCTTTAATATTATCTACTACAATATTGATGTCTATAACTCTATAAAGTTAATTTACTATTTATTTCGTATGAAATATAGGCGTTGGTATGGGGCTAAAGGGAATAGAAGATTAACATCTTGTTCCGATGTTCATAAGATGCATCATTGATGCTTAGATGAGAAATGGGTTGGACTCATAAGATCCTGACTCATACACTTCTGATGCATTAGATACAGTTAACGTTAAATTTTCTACAGAAGAGTCTGAATTAAATTAAAATTCATTTACCAGATTAGAATCTTTAATTGCGATGGACTCACTTGAATCAATGCTCGGTTGTTCAGTAATAAAATGAGAACTAAGCATATCAAGTAACTGATCTACCACTTTACTGAACAAGGAGGCACGTTGTACGTGGATAGGTACTTGGTCAGCTTTCTGTAATGGTTATTAGACAGAGGTATGTAGAAATACAACAATTTGTCAATTTCTACACTATAACTATTTAAAAGTAGGTAACTACCTAACTATCTATCTACCTACCTATTGAGCAACATGGAACAGAAAAACCAATTTAATAACAATACAGGGAACCTATCATGAAACCCTTGAAGCTTCCTAAAAAGTAAAAATTTCATTTTTCATAAAAATCTAGGTATGTAGAAATACAACAATTTGTCAATTTCTACACTATAACTATTTAGAAGTAGGTATCTACCTAACTATCTATCTATCTATGTACCTACCTATTGAGCAACATGAAACAGAAAAAACAATTTAATAATAATACAGGGAACTTATCATGAAACCCTTGAAGCTTCCTAAAAAGTAAAAATTTCATTTTTCATAAGAATCATACATCAATTCTTCTGAATTTCCTTGTTCAAAATCTTCAATTTCCCTAAAATGTGAACTCCTCCATTATTAGGTCAACTCGGTCAATGTTAAGTAATTGGAATGGACTGGTAGATAGTCACGTCTTGAATACTAATTGATATCAATCCGCTTGAATATTAGATTAATCTATGCTGGTAGGACAACAAAGAACCACAAATAGCTATGACACCAATAGCTTAAATAGGAATAGAATGGGACATTTACTCGTAAACCGTGTTCGTCTGTTAGTGTTATGAATAATATTGGGTACTTAATATGACTGTGTTATGTGTTAGGTTTTAGGGACAGACTAAGACTCCTAGATGTCAAATTGAACCTTATCTAGTCCCTAGTTCTGAATTAATATCTTATCCCATGTAGGTATCTACATAAATTATCCTAGATACTCACCTGTGAGTTGAATATCTAATTTGTTGAGCAATGTCTAACTTAAAAGTGTCTGTGGTAGTAGTATAACCCATTATGGACTGGTAAATAATTTGTTGTGGTAGGCATTGATTAGCCTGATTACTTAATTGCTCCTAACAGTTCTAACTTAATTACTCAAGGTACCCATCAGTTGCCTTTTAAGTAGCGCCTACATTGTGGTGAATGGACATCGATTGACTTTACTTAACCTAAATTAAGTTCTTGTTGTTAGTTAATCCAGTTGGAGCAAAAAATTAAACAAAAAAAGATATTTCCTGGAACTTCAGAGAAAAGGGGATTCTCTTATCAAAGTGGACTAGTAATCCTTTTTGTTGGTGGATGTGTCAAAATTACCAATTGGAGAACTAATATTTTCGTTAGTGGATGTACTAAATGCACCACAATTATTCTTATTAGGATGATAGGAGGTAGGACGTTAGGTAATGTAATTTTTCGGTGGATGTGCCAAGTTTTCCCATGCATAAGAAATCTCTGCATCACTTTAGTGATTCATAAAATGGAATCAGCGTAAAGACAGGTAATATTAGGTATCGTATATCTTATAAAATAGTAATTTAGTTACCTACTTACCTAGTGTATCTTCATGAATCACCTTACTGACTATCAGGAGGGAGTGTCTGCATGATTTTCTGCCTACCTCGTGGGAAAATACGGGGAAATCGTGAGAAAATTCTAAAATATAGGTATTAGGTCGGTACGTACTACACTACTACACACGTAGAAATATGTAGGTACTTAGGAACTCTGCTTACCCAGCTAGGAACTTACTGGCTCTGAGGTGCTATAGTAAAATAGTAGACCTTTTTCCTAACGCGAAATTTTGTTTCTTTTCTTCATATTGATTATGGAAAATTTGGTGCTTTGGCACATCCACCAATAATATTCTCGCCAGCCTAGTCAGCTTGGTTGGTGGCGTGTCTGCCACAACGAAGGTCTTACATTCCCGAAATCGAAGAGGGAAGGAGGAAAGGATAGGAGAAAGCCAGTTATTCTGGAAACGAACTTTTCCTGTTTAGAAGTATGCTCACCCCGGGGTCCCCGGGCAGGAATCGAACCCGCAACCTAGAGCTTACAGGGCGCTATCTTTGAAGCTAAGCTGGGTGCATTATGAGCAAGGAGAATTGAGGACATTAGTAGAATTAGTTGAGAGAAACGACATTTAAGTAGATGCTCTTGAAACTTGAAATCCACTCATTTCGCTCGATTAATTTCGATTACCAACCGCAAAGTCACTCGTGGTCGCACACTTTTTACTTTTTTAGCTATAAAATTTGCTTTCAAAAGATAGCGGCATGGAATTTGCAGACACGAGGTGAATAGAAGCAGAAAAAAGCATTAATTCAGCAGCTTCAATTACACATTGAGCATAATAAAGAGGTAAAAATTCTACTCTAACAAAAACAGACATTACGTTATAATTGCTGAGAAATGCTTGAAACAACTGGGTCATGAAGACTGCATTGAAATCCCGCTTACCAAGGGGGACGGTCCCCCCCTAGGGGATTAAGCCCCCCGGTCTAGGGTCCCCTTGGGGGGGGGGAGGGACAGAGTACTTGAGATTACAGCTTAGTACAAGCTTAGACTTATAAAACTGCATGAAACGTGAATAGATTTGAGTTCATGTATGCTGAATGCATTAGGAAATGCACGCTACATCAGGAGCTTGGTACTGACTAGATAAAAAGCTAGACGTTTTTCTTATCACTTTGTATGAGGCGGCTTTGAACACAAGTTAGCATTTTCAGACCAATTTTTACAAAGAAATTTCTGGCGTTCTCAGAAAAAGTCTGTCTTGAAAAGGCGGGTCTGGACGCTACGTTTTATCAAGTGTTTTATGTTTTACCCGTTTACCGTATTAGTTAAAATAGAATAGAATATACATTGTTCATACTACCAGTATAGGGCTGAAAGGTCGCAGTCTAAACAGTTAAAAGGGTTTTGTTTGGACTGCAATCTGTCGATCATACGCTGACTGATGACCTTTCGACGGTAACAGACAACCTTAAGTATACAATCCCGGTTATATCCTCGTCTTCTTAATTTCCTCGTCAACATGTTGATAGTGAGGTGACGGTTTGGGTGACGGTTTTGCATGTTTAACAAGACATTGACCAAATTAGTCACAAGTCTTTGTTCCTCACATCACCCGAGCTATCGACTGTATTAGTCAGTTAGTCACACCCAGATAAGCCTGTCGGAAACTGTCGTAAGACTCACATAAGTCATTTCTCTGTTACAGATTCAGTAATCTCTCGTAGAATTCCATCAATCGAGAGGAACCGCGAGAGCGGACGAGATATTGTGGTAAGTTATTGACCTTGCTCTTTAATTTAATTTATAATGTGAGAGGTAGGTAGCGGGAAAAACTGTTTAATGTGTGGGGCAATGGGGCATTCAATTTTTGGCAAACAGCAGACCGCCATTTGTGTGAAAAACGAGAAACGAATGATGGGAATTTTATTGATCCTCCACTCCTCCAAATGTGGTGTCAATGGTGTCATTTGTCCAAATATTAGTTCATTTAGGTACCTTAAGCTCTCAAACTCTTACTAATTCTGTAGTCAAAAATGGTGCAAAAATCATGAATCTAATGATTCATCTCTCACGCCTCTTTGAAATTCCTTCACTCCTGTTGAACTATTACATTACACTGAAATAGGTTAATAGGGGTCTTTTCTGACGAAATTCCTGTGTGCGGAGTGCAGTATGTAGGACTATTGCACTCCTGTTGAACTATTGATAAAGGCTGAAAGCAGAGTCACAGAGTCCCCAGACTGAAAAATAGACCAAATGGTCCTGGTACAATGGACTGATGATTGATTATTACTGGTGACTTTCTGGTATTACCGCTTTTTTTTATCTCTGTATTGCTATAGTGGCGAGTTCACGGTCAAACGAAACAGATTAGAGCAGGAAACAGTGCAACAGAATGGGGGAGATTGAACTCAATGAAGAATTGCTGGCCCAGTTTATGTCAGTCCGTATGTAATCCCTAGGGCCCTGGGGGATCTCGTGTATGAGTCTCAATCTCAACGTGCTGTGTGTATGAATCTATGAATATGAACCCCATTGTAGGTATTTCGTTATAATGTTATACTAGCTGAGCTTCTTCAGTCATAATCTTATCTTGAGCTTCTTTATATTCTTATAATGAGCCTCATTATAATATTTTTATTTATTGTAAGAAGTTTTGTTTTCTGAAGAACAGAACGCTTGAGATGGGCACATAAGTCTTGCTGTAGCAAGATACATACGAGTAGCTTCTGTTATTCGTTAGTCAGGTTATTCTTCGAAAAATTAAATTAAGGAAATCTGAAATTACCATGTTTGGAACGAACTTCTATAATTTGTAACTTCGAACTTTTGTAATTTTCAATGTATTCTTAACCCTTTCGTGACCAAATTAGAAAGAAAAGACTCACAAACTTAATTTTTGGTGTCAAAGGACTAGGGGTTATGTATTTATCTCTGGTGTGATAAGAGAGGATTGCGTCAATGGGACTTGCACAATAAAAAATCGCGTCTGATTATAGAATAGAATAGAACAGAATAGAATAGAATATAGCATATACCTCATTTATACTGTTAGGATGGGATTGAAAAGTCCCTTCGAATGAGAAGTTGGGAAGTTAATCACTGTCCTATCAATTTGGACCATAAAAAATAAAATAGGACCAAGTTCTGGCCATTTTCTGAGCGTCTTAAAAATAGGAAGCTATGCAATAATGGGTTTAGTGTCACTAGCGCTTACAAGGCAGGCGCTCAGTGTTGCTCTCTAAACACACACTATGATAGAGTATAGACCTAATACCCCAGTAGGTATGCTAGTATGGGTACACCAAATTAATTTCTAGGTCGTCTCCACATTACAACTTCCTCATATGGCACCACGCTATCAATGTTGGCTACGCCACATGCTCTACATACTACTCCACCTAATAATAATACGTTAATATGAACACATGCCTCTATCAAAACAAACAATGAGGAGTCGTTATTCTAATGTCTTTTTGAAATGTTTGCTTCTCATTTACATACCTCAGACTTAACGTCTCCAAATTCATTATGGTGATTTACATACTACTCCACCTAATAATAATACGTTAATATGAACACATGCCTCTATCAAAACAAACAACGAGGAGTCGTTATTCTAATGTCTTTTTGAAATGTTTGCTTCTCATTTACATACCTCAGACTTAACGTCTCCAAATTCATTATGGTGATTATGATTATACTCAGTGGTGTGTTTATATAGGAGACAAAAAAATCTTGTAGAGAGATAACGGACAAACGAGTTTCAACTGGACATTAGTCCGAGTGCAGTCCGAGTTTTAACTAGACATTTCTGCATTTAGTTGTCCGTCTGTTCCCGATTTAGTCAAATTTGGAGGGAGGAACGAATGTTTTTTTTGGATCATCCAGGAATTTTGCTGATCTAAATCCAAGCCCCTTAGGGCTCTTTGGCTCTTGGCGGATCTCGCGCTTTAGGGTTATTTTTTAGTGAAGTAGGGCCTTTTTTAGCGCTGTCTACTGGTCTACAAAGTTCATTGAGCTACTAATGAGATTGATTACAAATATGGGTGGCCACTAGGTGAAGTGTCGTCAATTTTGACATTTGTAAATTTTATTTGTTAATGATTAGAGTTTGTTCTAGACATCTAGGCTCAGCAACATTGTACCTAGGTATTTCCTTATTTAATATTACTTATAGGTAGTTCATTTATATTATTAATCGATTTTCTTCTTTAATATTATCTACTACAATATTCATGTCTATAACTCTATAAAGTTAATTTACTATTTATTTCGTATGAAATATAGGCGTTGGCATCAAGCTAAAGGGAATAGAAGATTAACATCTTGTTCCGATGTTCATAAGATGCATGGATGCATCATTGCTTAGATGAGAAATGGGTTGGATTCATAAGATCCTGACTCATACACTTACTGATGCATTAGATACAGTTAATGTTAAATTTGCTACAGAAGAGTCTGAATTAAATTAAAATTCATTTACCAGATTAGAATCATCTATTGCGATGGACTCAATTGAATCAATGCTCGGTTGTTCAGTAATAAAATGAGAATTGAGCATATCAAGTATCTGATCTACCACTTTACTGAGCAAGGAGGCACGTTGTACGTGGATAGGTACTTGGTCAGCTTTCTGTAATGGTTATTAGTTATTAGACATAGGTATGTAGAAATACAACAATTTGTCAATTTCTACACTATAACGTCTATAACTACTTAGAAGTAGGTAACTACCTAACTATTGAGCAACATAGAACAGAAAAAAAGACCTTTAATTTGATATATAGGTCGACCAGGTTTGGATAAGTCCTTCTATGGGGACAGACAGACAGACCGACCGAGTGACAGACACCGAAACGAATACAATAGTCCGTCCCTTATACCTTTTTATTACTATTGTAATAATAAAGGAAGGACGGACTAAAAACCAATTTAATAACAATACAGGGAACCTATCATGAAACCCTTGAAGCTTCCTAAAAAGTAAAAATTTCATTTTTCATAAGAATCATACATCAATTCTTCTGAATTTCCTTGTTCAAAATCTTCAATTTCCCTAAAATGTGAACTCCTCCATTATTAGGTCAACTCGGTCAATGTTAAGTAATTGGAATGGACTGGTAGATAGTCACGTCTTGAATACTAATTGATATCAATCCGATTGAATATTAGATTAATCATCTATGCTGGTGGGACAACAAAGAACCACAAATAGCTATGACACCAATAGAGTAAATAGGAATAGAATGGGACATTTACTCGTAAACCGTGTTCGTCTGTTAGTGTTAGGAATAATATTGGGTACTTAATATGACTGTGTTATGTGTTAGGTTTTAGGGACAGACTAAAGACTCCTAGATGTCAAATTGAACCTTATCTAGTCCCTAGCTCTGAATTAATATCTTATCCCATGTATCTACATAAATTATCCTAGATACTTCATATCTGACTTGAATACCTAATTCGTTGAGCAATGTCTGTCTTGTGTCTGTGGTAGTAGCACAACCCATTATGGACTGGTAAATAATTTGTTGTGCTAGGCATTGATTAGCCTGATTACTTAATTGCTCCTAACAGTTCTAACTTAATTACTCAAGGTACCCATCAGTTGCCTTTTAAGTAGCGCCTACATTGTGGTGAGTGGACTTCGATTGACTTTACTTAACCTAAATAAGTTCTTGTTGTTAGTTAATCCAGTTGGAGCAAAAAATTAAACAAAAAAGTTATTTCCTGGAACTTTCAGAGAAAAGGGGATTCTCTATCAAAGAGGACTAGTAAACCTTTTTGTTGGTGGATATGTCAAAATTTCCAATTGAAGAAATAATATTTTCGTTAGTGGATGTACTAAATGCACCACAATTATTATTGTTAGGATGATAGGAGGTAGGACGTTAGGTAATGTAATTTTTTTTGGTGGATCTGTCAAGTTTTCCCATGCATAAGAAATCTCTGCATCACTTTAGTGATTCATAAAATGGAATCAGCGTAAAGACAGGTAATTTTAGGTATCGTATATCTTATAAAATAGATAGTAATTTAGTTACCTACTTACCTAATGAATCTTCATGAATCACCTTACTGATTATCAGGAGGGAGTGTCTGCATGATTTTCTGCCTACCTCGTGGGAAAATACTGGGAAATCGTGAGAAAATTCTAAAATATAAGTATTAGGTCGGTACGTATACTACAATTACTACACTACTACACACGTAGAAATATGTAGGTACTTAGGAACTCTGCTTACCCAGCTAGGAACTTACTGGCTCTGAGGTGCTATAGTAAAATAGTAAAGACCTTTTTCAGCATCAATTTTTTTTCTCCATTAATTTTGCCAACATCGGTATTATTAGGTTGTTGACGTATGCCACAGGCAGTTTCTTTAATATGCAAACCTACTTGTATACATGATCTTACATACATTTATATGAGTACGTAAAGCATAATAATTGCAACTTGTAACGTTTTCTTGAACATCTACTAGTACTGTCGCAATTGCATGCATTCTTAATTGTTTCCTATGCTCCTATGAGAACACCCAGTACTCAGTGCAAAATATTTTAACGTAAACGGGAAATACCTTTTCATGTTGAACTATAGCTTGCTTGAAGAACAGGTTATAATCTAACATAATTGAAGAATTTTACAGAAAAAGAGCCTAATCGGAATCAGGCCTTTTGTGTAAAACGGCTTTCCTATTGCGAAATTTTGTTTCTTCCCTTCTCTTCATAATATTGATTATGGAAAATTTGGTGCTTTGGCACATCCACCAATAATATTCTCGCCAGCCTAGTCAGCTTGGTTGGTGGCGCGTCTGCCTTGTAAGCGCTAGGCCGCGGGTTCGATTCCCGCCCGGGGCGGATTTTATCCTGATGGGATAATGATACAAGCTTGTCCTGTAGGTATGTTCTTTAGAGACATATGTGGGTAATTTTGTGTATAGTGTATGGAACAAAATGTATTTACATAGTACGATAGTACCAATTCATGTACGTAGCATACATGTTTACCTATGTAGCTACCTATGTATCTATAAAAGTAAAAGTTATTGGAATAGGAGATATTCTAAAACTCGTTCTGTTGCATTGTTCTTCAAGTTTTACATGAAGTTAATGAATGATGTGCTGATAATGGAGAAATGGCTGCTGTGAACACATTAAAAGCAAAAGTTTTTTGATAACGGTACTAGGAACTTGGTGCATGGGAACATTGGAAACAGCATTTGGGATATTTAATAATGAAGAATCAAGGTGCAATAAAGGAATTTAAATTTTACCTAAAATAAGAAGAAAAAAAAACTAGGTACATTCCAGTGGGGAATCAAACCTGTACGTTCCCATTTATCAGACCACCTCTCTTACCTCTGACACTCTGACAGGTTCAAGGTAAAACTTACTGCAGATGTGATGTTTTTGTCAGATGAGATGAAAATCATTGCTACTATCTCTATAGATATGTAATATTCTCTCTCTCGTCTCTCTTCCTTTCTCTCTCTCTCTCGTCTCTCTTCCTCTCCATCTCTCTCTATCTCTCTCTCCTCCCTCTATTTTTTTTAAATCGATTTTTTAATTTGGTGCTTTGGCACATCCACCAATGATATAATCTTCTCCCTACCCTCCATTTTCACTTTCATGAGATATGAGAGGATATTGCACTCAAGGTGTTAAGGTCGTTGGTTTACATGTTATTATGATGTTTGTTTAAAATTGGTATCTGAGTAGGTACACACACAGTTGGTTTAACACGGTACATACTACAAGAATAACGTGTTACGTGGTTACGTGTTACACATCAACAGTAGGTAATACCAACAAGTATAATATTGTCCTTAGATCAACACCACCAGGTTTTGTCCTTAGTAGGTACCTAACTATCTATGTAAGTAGGTACTGTCACTTTCTCTCTGGCTCATCCAGTCATAAGTGACAGGTATGTGTACCTACCTGGGTATGTTGGTACCTACATACAGAGAATATAACATTATAGCACGTACTCGTAACTTCTTAGCTTGAATGTATGTAGGTACATATATGTGTATTATGTATTATTAGTATTATTACCTATACTAGGCTACCCGTTGAAGGTCCTGGGTTCCATTCCCGCCTTAGTCAAAGGTTTTTTTTTTTTTTTGCGCGTTTTTGCTTACGAGCACTGGCGACCAGTGTAGAAATGCTCTTAACTTAGCTTCACCACATGTAAGTTATCATTTGATTGATTTTTGACCGAACAAGAGTGAGGTCTATGTTTTAACTCGACAGTTGGTTTGGAATTTCGGATGTTTGTTTGTTCCGCTATAACTCGCGATTGCCTGGTCCGATTTTGGTGAAATTCGGTACCCGAGTTTCAAAAATCAATGCACGTCGATCTTTGAAATTGGGAGTCCTAAAACTGAGTTCACAGAACTTCTAGTGCACTCGTAGCAAAACTGAGCTCACTGAACTTCTAGTCCACTCGTACAAGTATACTCTCAGACTCTTCTTCTTATTTTTCGCCTTTTCCTACTTAGGCGGGGTCTGCATGTACTCGCAGGCCATCCTGTATAAAACAAGAATATTAGAGTAGGTACATAATGGGAAGGATTACCCTGGGCACTTACCACGTATCCACATTTCATATGGCACTCAACAGGAGAGTAATTAAACCTGGCGGGTTAACTTAACCATGTTATTAATTTCTCTTACTTTGTTAAGACTAGTGTGACAGCGCATTATCAATTATCTTGATTAATACCTTGATTATCCTATACCTTGATGATCCTCGAGGTACCATGATTATGAGATTATCCTATACCTTGATTAATTCTTCTGATAACATCTAATTAACCCGGTGGGTTTTATGGTTAATTCAGTTGTACTTTTCCAACTCTTCTTTTCTATAAGATCAGTAGCTTAATTATCTAATTTCATTATCTAATTTCTAGCTTATTATCTAATTTCATTTTCTTATCAGTGGGTGGAGTGAGTTATCATTACCTTTAACGCTTAATTTTTAACACCTAAAAAGAGAAATTTCCCTTAGATTTGTTGTGGTTAGCATGATGAAGGATTTTTCAACCACAACGCAACATAGATTTACTGGACTGTAGTAGGTACCTATTTATGGTGTCTTAAGTTTCTGGAAATTTTCTTTAGATGCTTAATTGTTTCGGAATTTTAGGATTTACCCGCTCGAAATTGGCGTTTATCAAACGACTAACTGTTTGCAATAATCCAATTGGGATTTTCTCAATTCCTCAATGAAATGCACTAATTTGCGATACTTAGGAATCCCAGATTTCCTAGATCTTAAATACCTCTATCCACATTGCAATCGAAATAGGAGTGCAATATGTTAGTGCAACTTTTTAACAGTGATGGACATCGAACCCGGGACCTTTACTGTACTAACCGTTCCTGCCATTAAGGTGTCTGCACACAGAAAGCGATCTGTCTGCGGCAAAATGAGCTTGAAGATTTGGTTTACCAATTACGATATCCTTTACCTATAATATGAAGTACCCATTGTATACCCTACAATATTACGAGTATAGGTATCCTATTAGGCACTTCTACAACTCTATCCATTAGTCTGTGCTTATTCAGATACGTCTATTCAGCTTATTCACACGGACAATCGGTATAACCTTCCATTATGTTGTAGCATAATATAATAACAGCATTATATAGTCATAGTACTTGCCTGTGCTAGGTACTGCCAGGTTATTGAGTTATAATCCTTGCGAACCTTCTTGGTGAATTCACTTGTTATGTTAGATTGTTCATCCCACCATCAGTATTAGATACCTACTTATGTAAGTAGGTACTTACCTGTACATAATGTAGGTATAATGTTCAGGAGGCATAGGCTATTCGTATTAGATACCTCTATTATGTGCAGGCTGTATAAGTTTTATATCTAGGTATAGTAGGTACCTATAATGTTCAGGAGGCATAGGCTATTCGTATTAGATACCTCTATTATGTGCAGGCTGTATAAGTTTTATATCTAGGTATATAAGCTGTATATCTACTTACTCTGGAGTTTCTACTATATGGGTTGTCAGGGACATCAAATCTCTGATCTAATGGCCTGACTTCGGACTTAGAGCTGTCTTGGGGTCTCATCTAAGGTTGACGTACTCTAGGCTCGAGTTGATTTTTTTTCGTCTTTTTATAGTCCTAGAAAGCCCAATCCAGCGGTACATAACCACAACCTAAAGCCTAGGTCGCGGGTTCGACATGCTTGAGCTATAGGTTCTTTCCATACTTTGGTGATTTAGGCATTTAGGGCACTGGTGGTGACAACTACCAATATTCTAAATTTAGACCATAAAACTATTGCACAATACAGTAAATAGAGATAGTACATATATCTATGTAGGTACCTATACATACGTATAGCTACTCAATATGTATACTTGGACATAAATGTATCTACATAAATATGTATACGAGTATTCTGTACAATACATATCTAATGATTTTATGATACAAACATCATATTTATGTATGTATCACTATCATTGTATCAGTATGGCACTGCAAACATGTTTGTCTGGTGTGACTGGTGTGAGTCATGTGCTGTGTGAAACACTATGGAGGTGTTTCCCGAAATTTCTCCTCTCATCTCAGACATGTTCATGTGTTGGGAGTAATCAGTATATATTATTTCAGGGAATCGCAGGGAATCAAAAGGGAACAAAAACAAAAGGGAATCGAAGGGAAAGAGAATCTAAGAATATAAAAAGCTCGTGTTCTGGGATTAAAATAAGAAGTGGAAGAGGAAGGAGGACAGGATAGGAGAATGTTCCGAAAAATATTTTTATCTCTTTAGAATAAAGCTCGTCCAGGCATCGAACCCGCGACCAAGCGCTTACAAGGCGCTACCTTTCAAGCTAGGCGAGTGTATAATGGATCATGTTTTTTTTTTTTTTTTTTTTTTTTTTTTTTTTTATTGAGCTATAGGTTTGATATTATTGTGAGATCTGACCTAGAGAAAGAATCGAAGGGACATTGTCCCACTGAAAGGAAGTCAGTAGTACCACTTGCGATTCAAAGGTGGCAATTGATTTGGTCAATCAATAATATTGATTTATGGACAAAGACAGATCAATTGACCCCGCAGGGTTCGAACCCTTGACCTTCACACTAGTAACCTATGTCACTTTGGGCCAATTGAAACGAGGATGTTCAAGCATTAGAATGCGGAAGAAGGAAGAGGAGAATAAAGAGTTGTCGTCTACGTACATAATTATGTGTTTGGTTTACCTTTCAAAAAGGTCATATTGGCACTGGTTGCTATTTTTTCCCCAGTGGTTATTCCCAATACTTACGCCCGGCGCCCCATACTTCTCTCAGAAAAAAATATAAATTTGCCAGAAATTGAGGCCCTAAGGCTAGGCTATAAAGCTAGAGCTAGTCCAAGTGTGGCTGCATTAAAGAGCCTGTTCCCTGATACTGGTACCTCTACCTACTCGTATTTCAAGAAAAAGTTTAGTGAACTCTGAAACTCACTCAAACTCCTTAAAAACACAAAACAGGCTCCATGGTCGCACAATCTAGTAGTCGTCTGAATAGTGGTCATTGGAGAAGATGAGAGACCTCAAATCTATCAGACCTCAAATCGTAAATGAAACCTCAGAAATCTTCGTAGAATCTTAGAAATGAGATTTTTTTAATCACATTTTTAATGAGGCTATGCTTTCCCTTATCAATTTTATCATGGACAAACATTTCCATTGAAAAAGATTCCATTGCTAGCCTGAACGAAATATTGCCTGAACCGAATGCGAAAATTGAAAGTGGATTACAAAGATTAACGAGCGGGTTCGATTTCCGCTCAGGGCGAATTTTATCCTAAACAACTCTAGTTCGTTCTCGGAACGGCTGGCTTTCTTCTATTTTGTCCTCCTGTCCTCTTTCTCTTTCATTTCGGGACGATAAGACATCCCTTGTTCCAGCTCCCTCTATCAAACCTTCTATTATTTAATCTATTTGGACTTAAAAGTTAAACCAAATATAACGTTTTATATTACATATTAGAGTAGAAATGCGGATACTTATGGGCAAAACAAAACGGAAGTTCTTTTTTTAGCAGTAGGTAAAAAATTTGCTGAACAAGTTGTTATTAAAATAGAGACATAACTTTTACTCTTATTAAGACCAATTTTATAGTTGACCATTACGTGTGTGTATCGCTGATATGTTATTAAGTTGAATAATTGCTGAGAATAGAAATTTCTCCAATTATTGAACCAAGAACCAGGGGCGTAGGCAAAACAGGAATATGAGTTTAGTTTTTGACAGATTCTCGTCGTCCATGCCAAATTCTGCGCTGCGCTACAACACAAGTGACTGACTGCTAATCCGATGTGCGCTCTAAACTGTGTCGCACAGTTTTATTTTCCTGAACTGTGCGAGTGAACTGTGTGGCACAGCTCAATGTGCACCTTAAGTTAATGCTGAACCAAGAACCAGGGGCGTAGGCAAAACAGGAATTTGAGTTTAGATTTTGACAGATTCTAGTCGTCCATGCCAAATTCTGCGCTGCGCTACAACACAAGTGACTGACTGCTAATCCAATGTGCGCTCTAAACCGTGTCGCACAGTTTTATTTTCCTGAACTGTGCGAGTGAACTGTGTGGCACAGCTCAATGTGCACCTTAAGTTAACATTGTGTTACTAAAAGATAGTTGCCCGTCTCTCAAATTCTCGGGCAGTTTTGTGACATAAGGAACTTCCTACACAGGTATTTGGTGTACAGCTCTCATCAAGAACCACTATTTTGACACTAATGTATCTCACCTTTTTATCCTTATGTAGCTGTAGGTTTGTAAGTATGCTTGTTACGTATGTATGTATTATAGGTACGAAATCTACATGACCAGCTTGTCCTGTAGGTATGTTCTTTAGATACATATGTGGGTAATTGTCTTTAGTGTATGGAACAATGTATTTACATAGTACGATAGTAACAATTCATGTACGTAGCATACATGTTTACCTATGTAGCTACCTATGTATCTATAAAAGTAAAAGTTATTGGAATAGGGGATATTCTAAAACTCGTTCTATTACTTCTATTGCATTGTTCTTCAAGTTTTACATGAAGTTAATGAATCATGTGCTGATAATGGAGAAAGGGCTGCTTTGAACACATCATTAACAGCAAAAGTTTCTGATGATGGTACTAGGAACTTGGCAGGAACTCCAATTTGGACTTTTTAAATTTTCTTCGTTGGCAATGTGAACACACTAACTTAGTGTTCATTGGTATACCTACGCCTTACGAAAAAAAAATTCGCGACGAAGAAAAATTAGTCCCGTGCTGTTAAGTTCTCAAACAAAATATTAAAAATTCTACATAGTTCAGGCGTCAAACCCACGTGTTCCCGTTTATCAGGCAACTCTCTGACCTC
Source organism: Diaphorina citri (assembly GCF_000475195.1). Classification (NCBI taxonomy): domain Eukaryota; kingdom Metazoa; phylum Arthropoda; class Insecta; order Hemiptera; family Psyllidae; genus Diaphorina; species Diaphorina citri. Next base: position 19,988 of record NW_007377896.1, on the reverse strand, counting down.
TGACAGGTTCAAGGTAAAACTTACTGCAGATGTGATGTTTTTGTCAGATGAGATGAAAATCATTGCTACTATCTCTATGTATAGAAAAAATTATTGTACATTCTACTTGTACTTACAATAAAAATTGTATATGATTACTTTTGTTCAAGTATACTTTTTAGGTACCTAACTTGTACAATAGTTTTCTTTCTCATCCTTCCTTCTTATTCTTCTCGAATCTCTTTTATTTTCCGCTCATTTCTAGGTACATAATTGGAGAAGAAAGTTCGCGTTAATTTGATTTAACAAAACAATAGAAAGAACACAAAAGAAAAGTAAAAGAGTGAGTTTAAATTTGATAAAAAAGGAGTGAGTTAGAATTTGATAGAAAGGTGTGAGTGCAAATCGAGTTGTCATGGTAACCAAGAAACCAAGAGAGGAAATTGCGAATTTGAGAAAGTGTGGGCAGGTAGCAGGTATTCTGTCAAAGTCGAAGGTGTTCCAATTCCAATGCTAAGGAAAGAAAAGTTATAAGCTGCAGACCCAGGTTTCTCAGATGGTCTGACAGACCTAGGGGACCGTCTGACAGACAGACCTAGGTCTTTCAGAACTTCGGAACGTGTGTGGTGGAAAAAGCTGCAGACCAGGTCTCTCAGATGGTCTGACTAGGCTTGCCAAACGTCCCGAATTGGCCGGGACAGTCCCGAATTTCAGGGGCTGTCCCGGCGTCCCGTTCAGTTTTTCATTTTGGGGCGTTTTGTCCCGAATTTCCGTTTTTGTCCCAGAAAAAATTCGGGACGCATGCACTCAAGGTGTTAAGGTCGTTGTTGGTTTACATATTGAGATGTTGTTGGTTTAAATACGCAGTATATGAGTGCACACACGGTTTAACACAGTACATACTACAAGAATAACTTGTTACGTGGTTACGTGTTACACATCAACAGTAGGTAATACCAACAAGTATAATATTGTCCTTAGATCAACACCACCAGGTTTTGTCCTTAGTAGGTACCTAACTATCTATGTAAGTAGGTACTGTCACTTTCTCTCTGGCTCATCCAGTCGTAAGTGACAGTTAGGTATGTGTACCTACCTGGGTGTGTTGTACATACATAGAATATAACATTATAGCACGTAACTTCTTAGCTTGGATGTATGTAGGTACATATATGTGTATTACGTATTATTACCTTTACTAGGCTACCTCGTTGAAGGTCCTGGGTTCCATTCCCGGCTTAGTCAAAGGTTTTTTTTTCGCGCGTTTCTGCTTAAGAGCACTGCGACCAGTGAAGAAATGCTCTTAACTTAGCTTCACCACAAGTAAGTTATCATTTGATTGATTTTTGACCGAACAAGAGTGCGGTCTATGTTTTAACTCGATAGTTGGTTTGGGATTTTGGATGTTTGTTTGTTCCGCTATAACTCGCGATTGCCTGGTCCGATTTTGGTGAAATTTGGTACCCGAGTTTCAAAAATCAATGCACGTCGATCTTTGAAATTGGGAGTCCTAAAACTGAGTTCACAGAACTTCTAGTCCACTCGTACAAGTATACTCTCAGACTCTTCTTCTTATTTTTCGCCTTTTCCTGCTTAGGCCGGGTCTGCATGTATTCTCAGGCCATCCTGTATAAAACAAGACTAGAGTAATCGGAAGGATTACCTTGGGCACTTACCACGTATTCACATTTCATATGGCACTCAACAGCAGAGTAATTAAACCTGGCGGGTTAACTTAGCCATGTTATTAATTTCTCTTGCTTTGTTAAGACTAGTGTGACAGCGTGTTATCAATTATCTTGATTAATACCTTGATTATCCTATACCTTGATGATCCTCGAGGTACCATGATTATGAGATTATCCTATACCTTGAATCGAAGGCCGGCCGGCCGACTATGTGTGGACAAATCTTTATATAACTACGTTAGTAGGAAACTAATTGACTATAGTGGGAGTAGTTGTATTCAACTAAAATAATGTTATTGTGAGAAAATTGAAAGCTTTGTTTACATCTTGTTTCGTGGACCCAAAGTATAGTTCCAATAGGGGTTCGATTCCAAAAATATTGAAATATCTGGAGATACACGCCCTTCTCTTTCCTCTCTCGGTTGTCTCTAAATATTTTACCGGTAACAGGGTGGTGACAACTACCAATATTCTAAATTTAGACCATAAAACTATTGCATAATACAGTAAATAGAGATAGTACATATATCTATATAGGTACCTATACATACGCATAGCTACTCAATATGTATACTTGAACATGAATGTATCTACATAAATATGTATACGAGTATTCTGTACAATACATACCTGATGATTTTATGATACAAACATCATATTTATGTATGTATCATTGTATCAGTATGGCACTGCAAACATGTTTGTCTGGTGTGTGTCATGTGCTGTGTGAAACACTATGGAGGTGTTTCCCGAAATTTCTTCTCTCACCTCAGACATGTTCATGTGTTGGGAGGTATCAGTATATATTATTTCAGCTCAACATGCAAAGGAAGGAACAAAAGGGAATCGCAGGGAAAGGGAATTTAAGAATAGAAAAAAAGCTCGTGTTCTGAGATTGAAACAAACTAGGTTCGATTCCCGCCCGGGGCGGATTTTATCCTGCTGGTATAATGTTCGTTCTCGGGACGGCTGGCTTTCTCCTATCCTGTCTTCCTTCTCTCTTCGATTTCGGGACGATAAGACAGTCGGTCTTTGGAGCTCACCGTCACATTGGCCTAGTACCTACGTAAGAGGTCTAGATTCAAGTAGGTACAAACCAGGTCTCGGTTTCCGCTCAGTTGCCGGAAAATATAGAAGCTATTTTTTTTCCCCGAATTAGGTGCTTTAACACTTTTAGGAAGATCGTTCGCGCGGGTGCGGCGAAGCTATCTTTATTATGATCATAGGTAGGTGGTGGTCCAAGTAAAGTAATTGGGGGCGGGGAGGTACATTTGTGACTAATACCGTGATATTCTTTGACCTTTGACACAACACAAAGAATTATTAACGGATTATCAAAATACGAGTAGCACAAATAATTGAAGTATTTAAAATTTAGCATCTTGTAGACGTGTTTTCTTTCATGTGATTCCTTTTTCTCCCTCAGGAAGCCCACAACATGGTGCGGGAAGCTAACATGCGTCACGCGACCTCCGAGAAGTTGCTTCGAGAAAGCAAGCTCCAAGTCGACCATTAACAACATTTTTTACCACCTAATGAAGGAAATTTTTACCAAGCAATTAAGTGGTACTTAAAATGTTAACGAGACAAACACAGTTGTAAATGCACTAATTCGCGATACTTAGGAATCCCAGATTTCCTAGATCTTAAATACCTCTATCCACATTGCAATCGAAATAGGTGTGCAATATGTTAGTGCAATTTTTAAACAGTGATGGACATCGAATCCGGGACCTTTACTGTACTAACCGTTCCTGCCATTAAGGTGTCTGCACATAGAAAGCGATCTGTCAAAATGTGCTTAAAGATTTGGTTTACGAATAATTACGATATCCTTTACCTATAATATGAAGTACCCATTGTATACCCTACAATATTACGAGTATAGGTATCCTATAGGCACTTCTACAACTCTTTAGTCTGTGCTTATTCAACTATTCAGATACGTCTATTCAGCTTATTCACACGGACAATCGGTATAACCTTCCATTATCTTGTAGCATAATATAATAACAGCATTAGAGTCATAGTACTTGCCTGTGCTAGGTACTGCCAGGTTATTGAGTTATAATCCTTGCGAACCTTCTTGGTAAATTCACTTGTTATGTTAGATTGTTCATCCCACCATCAGTATTAGATACCTACTTATGTAAGTAGGTATCTAATCAGGAGGCATAGGCTATTCGTATTAGATACCTCTATTATGTGCAGGCTGTATAAGTTTTATATCTAGGTATAAGCTGTATATCTACTTACTCTGGAGTTTCTACTCTATGGATTGTCAGGGACATCAAATTTGAGATCTAATCGACTGCCTTCGGACTTAGAGCTGTCTTCGGGTCTCATCTAACGTTGACGTACTCTAGGCTTGAGTTGATTTTTTTTTTCGTCTTTTATAGTCCTAGAAAGCCCAATCCAGCGGTACATAACCACAACCTAAAGCCTAGGTCGCGGGTTCGACATGCTTGAGCTATAAGGTTTGATATTATTGTGAGGTCTGACCTAGAGAAAGAATCGAAGGGACATTGTCCCATTGAAAAGGAAGTCAGTAGTTTACCACTTGCTATTCAAAGAGCAAATATGTTGAGATGGCAATTGATTTGGTCAATCGACAATATTGATTTATGGACAAAGACAGATCAGTTGACCCCCCAGGGTTCGAACCCTTGACCTTCACACTAGTAACCTATGTCACGTTGAGCCAATTGAAACGAGGATGTTCAAGTATTAGAATGCGGAAGAAGGAAGAGGAGAATAAAGAGTTGCCGTCTACGTACATATGTGTTTGGTTTACCTTTTTAAAAAGGTCATATTGGCACTGGTTGCTATTTTTTCCCTAGTGGTTATTCCCAATACCTACGCCCGGCGCCCCATACTTCTCTCAGAAAAAATATAAATTTGCCAGGAATTGAGGCCCTAAGGCTAGCCTACAAAGCTAGAGCTAGTCCAAGTGTGGCTGCATTAAAGAGCCTGTTCCCTGATAGTGGTACCTCTACCTACTCGTATTTCAAGAAAAAGTTTAGTGAACTCTGAAACTCACTCAAACTCCTTAAAAACACAAAACAGGCTCCAACTGTTTCAGTGAAACAGATTCATTGTCTTTCGTCTTAGGTGGCTGAGAAACGAGCGAAATTGTGTTTGCTAAGGATTTGAATTTTAAGGTTCTCTGGATGACATTGCAGTTATTGCCTGCAGTATTTTCAAGGTGTGTCCAAACATAGTCGACGCCGCGCCGTCAGAAGAAGAAGAAGAAGAAAATCAAATTTTAGGAGGTTGGAGTGCCTACCTATACAATATTCGACGGAAACGGCCAAAGAAGAGGCCACGAACCTTGGTTAACATAGATTCACCTCTTCACCTCGATGGTCGATCGACGGCGTCGACCTATGTGTGGACACAGCTTTACTGTACCTTTAGGACTTTGTAAATCAAATTTTAGGAGGTTGGAGTGCCTACCTATACAATATTCGACGGAAACGGCCAAAGAAGAGGCCACGAACCTTGGTTCTCAGGATTGTAAAGCCAGGTTAAGTGACCTCTCAAGAGAATAATAAACACAATGTAATAGAAAGCAATTAACAATAAGGGGAACATTAAAACAAACTGAAACGAAGTAGGTACCTGTCTACGAATAGGTCTAAACCTCTAAACATTAGGTTTGAATATTAACAACATTTTTTACCACCTAATGAAGGAAATTTTTACCAAGCAATTAAGTGGTACTTAAAATGTTAACGAGACAAACACAGTTGGAACACTGGAAATGGAAACCATAAAGATACAGCTAGCCAGAATGCTAGATAAGCTAAATTTCTTTACAACCTGTCTGACCGTTTTATTAGTCGTAGAAAGTTAGAAACCGCTTTAACGGCAGTTTTGTCTTCACTTTTGGGAGAGGGAAACAGCCGTCTGTGAACTTCCATTTTGAAAAGTCAGCATGAAAAGCGAAAATGTCCTTTTTACAGTCCAATCCTCCCTGTCCAGGTTACTGTTTATGAGGAAAATATACATTGAAGTCAGGCCTGTATTCTGCAGGGGGGGGGGGGGGGGGCAGGAATCCGACAACATAGATTCACCTCTTCACCTCGATGGTCGATCGACGGCGTCGACCTATGTGTGGACACAGCTTTACTGTACCTTTAGGACTTTGTATTTGTATAAAAAAATATTACTTACCTGAATTAGCGATTTTTCTAGATTTTGATCTAACTGATCCAGATTCTCTTGAACTTCGATTATCGCCTTAGAATTTATTTGCATACTGGAAGAAATAGGATCATGTTTCTGTAAAGGCATAAGGTAGGTACATTAAATTCCGAGCACCATATTGCTGGCAAGCTGGCAACAGTAACAACATCACTAGAACTGCTACAAGATTATTTAACCTTTTTGCCGGGTACTGCTTTGATGCTCGTTTATCAGCCCGGTCAATATTGGGAATATAGTCATGTTGTTTTCTTTTCTGCTAGCTAGACAGAAAATTTTATGTGCCGGTTGTTTCTCAGCGGTAGGTAATTCTTGAAGAATGGCGTCATAAAATTGTGCAGAATTGCTTTAAGTTACCCACCACCAGAGTACCTATTAGCCATTAGGTACTCTTAGTTAGAACCTTAGAAGTGTCTCTTCTATGTTTATCAGTCGGCGCAGTAGGACGTAGGGTTTTAGTGCTGTGGTATTTTCCTCTCTGTTTCGTGTCAGGATCCCATAAACTAATGCCAACCAAGGGTATTGGTTGATACCGAGGTAAGTTTCTATTATACCTGTAGGTAGAATTGGCCTATCCAGCCTACCTATACTGTAATGATGGGCAGGCGCATCATTAAAGTAGATATGCAAAGAATTTTGATTTTCTAATTTCTCGGCGAAAATATTTAAGTTTTTTTTTCCAAATCAATTTTTGGTTTATCACACCTACCAAGGTTCTCATTTTTGGTTCGCACTATTTACTGAACTAAGTACTCACTCTTTTAACAAGACAGAGAGTATTTCGTATCACATTTCACGATTTGTACCTGACTAGGGACACATTTAACGTCTTAATTCTCGTCTCCTGTCAAGCCAGGTCTCATTTCAGACCTATTTCACGTATTCTACAGGTCAAACTTACATCTTCTGTCAGGTCAGACCTTACTTCACGTTTTCCGTCAGGTCTATTTCAGACCTATTTCACGTATTCTACAGGTCAAACTTACATCTTCTGTCAGGTCAGACCTTACTTCACGTTTTCCGTCAGGTCTCAGGCAACTAATCCGTGAACAGTGTGAACACAGCTTCGTGTAAATCGTGTCCGTGTCTTCATCAATAATGAAGTCGTAACTTCCTTGCCTTCATTTTCAGAACATCACTTTGCAATTTATTTTGATCGTTTTGCAAGAATTGTAAGGTTTCATCACGTTGCATTGCGTTAGACTGTGCAGTCTGTGCACCCTTTGTACTTTGTGTTTCATGTTTTAATAAGTTTGGGAATTGAACTTTGTTTTTTACGTACTTTTATTTAACTCGAGGTCTCTGTTTGTTTGTAAGTACCTATGGGGTTGAATCTTGTAACTTTGAATCATATTTTTACTGGGTGTGTATTCTCACCATATATGTATCTTGCTCATTTCTCTCTTTCACTACCTTTTACTTCTTGTCTCTCACCCTATCTTCTCCTGTCCTATCCTATCTCACACAGGGAAATTTAGAGGGTTTGGGCAAAATGACACATCCACCAACAAAATCTTTCCTTTGTTTCCTACATGGTCTAAGATAGAATTCTTAAAGACCCATCACCAGGATTTGAAAAGGGTTTCGTAATCTCTCTGTGTCCAAGTTTTCCAATAGCATTGAAAACTACATCAGACAAAGCTTTGACTAAAACTTTGACAAAAGTATTGAGAGTGAAGCACGTGGGAATTCAAGATGGTACAATATGTATATACTACTATACATACATAACTCTAAACTCGATACTCGTGCTTAAACAATATGCAGAATCTGTGTCAGGGATAAAGTCCGAATAAGGGAGTTGCTGATTTATTGTCTAAGATAGAATTCTTAAAGTCCCATCACCAAGATTTGAAAAGGGTTTCGTAATCTCTCTGTGTCCAAGTTTTCCAATAGCATTGAAAACTACATCAGACAAAGCTATGACTAAAACTTTGACAAAAGTATTGAGAGTGAAGCACGTGGGAATTCAAGATGGTACAATATGTATACAACTATACATGCATAACTCTAAACTCGATACTCGTGCTTAAACAATATGCAGAATCTGTGTCAGGGATAAAGTCCGAATAAGGGAGTTGCTGATTTATTTGCCAGGAATAATCAAGTAGATAAATACCTATACTTATTACTGATAGCACACAAGTACATAGACCTATAGACCAAACTATCTAAGGGTGTCTAGGACTTGTGATTACGAAAAGGAGGGGTGTGGCACACAAGTACATAGACCTATAGACCAAACTATCTAAGGGTGTCTAGGACTTGTGATTACGAAAAGGAGGGGTGTGGCTAAAAACTATCTTAGGGTGTCTAAGACTCGTGATTACGAAAAGAAGGGGTGTGGCTATACCATCTTACCAGGTAAGTAGGTCCTGTCTTTGATTTCTTCAGAAGATAAAACAGTTATACTACTATTGAAAATTCAGTACTTGATTCTGAGACCAGGTTCCTATCTAGATCAGACTTGGTAATGGTCCAATCTGTTGTCCTTAGATTAGAATGGTCACATGACCATTTGATCAAGTACATTTACCTCTGGGTGTGCAGGCAAGTCAACCTCTTGTTTGTCAACTTCTGGCCGTTTTTAACTCTCTCCGTTTGCATACAGTTATACTACTATTGAAAATTCAGTACTTGATTCTGAGACCAGGTTCCTATCTAGATCAGACTTGGTAATGGTCCAATCTGTTGTCCTTAGATTAGAATGGTCACATGACCATTTGACCAAGTACATTTACCTCTGGGTCTACAGGCAAGTCAACCTCTTGTTTGTCAACTTCTGGCCGTTTTTAACTCTCTCCGTTTGCATACAGGACACCATTTCAACATTGAGTCCCAAGTTCACATAGTTTTAACATCATAGGTATAGGAATCGTAAAGAACATTGCCATAAAATATACGAGTAGTAGGTATATGAGGCCTTTTTAAACGGTTGGCATTAGTCTTAACCGACAGTGTAAATAAGGTAGGTACCTATACATACGAGTATCAAAACATGAAAAATATATTGATCTATGGAATCGGCATTTAAACCTATAGTACCTTAGCAAAACCAAATGCCACGTAATCGTTTACGTGTGTAATTTTTTACATACAAAAGCACGTCTCAATAAGTATTTTACAAGTACAAGGTACAAGTAGGTACCTACAATTTATTTATTATTTACCAGGATACCCCTCTAAATATGGCCCTGATAAGTAGCATACTGCTGGGGTAAACGGACTTTTCAGTCCTATTCGAGCAGTATAAATAAGCACCGTTATTTTCAGACGAATCCTGTTCTTGAGAAGAAGTAGGTACATAATATTCTGTCTATTATTGTTCTCAAAATTCAAAGATTTCAAAGTCAATGACCTTTGAAGCTTTACAAAAGTTTGTGCGGTCATATGCCCCCAAAAGTTATTCAAAACTTTATGGTACAAATTTACTTGAAATTATTGTACATTCTACTTGTACTTACAATAAATTGTATATGATTACTTTTGTTCAAGTACTTTTTAGGTACCTACTTGTACAATAGTTTTCTTTCTCATCCCTCCTTCTTATTCTTCTCGAATCTCTTTTATATTCCGCTCATTTCTACGTAATTGGAGAAGAAAGTTCGCGTTAATTTGATTTAACAAAACAATAGAAAGAACACAAAAGAAAAGTAAAAGAGTGAGTTTAAATTTGTTCCTTCTTATTCTTCTCGAATCTCTTTTATTTTCCGCTCATTTCTACGTACATAATTGGAGAAGAAAGTTCGCGTTAATTTGATCTAACGAAACAATAGAAAGAACACAAAAGAAAAGTAAAAGAGTGAGTTTAAATTTGATATAAAAGGAGTGAGTTAGAATTTGATAGAAAGGTGTGAGTGCAAATCGAGTTGTCATGGTAACCAAGAGAGGAAATTGCGAATTTGAGAAAGTGTGGGCAGGTAGTAGGTATCATAAAAGGAGTGAGTTAGAATTTAATAGAAAGGTGTGAGTGCAAATCGAGTTGTCATGGTAACCAAGAGAGGAAATTGCGAATTTGAGAAAGTGTGGGCAGGTAGTAGGTATTGTGTCAAAGTCGAAGGTGTTCCAATTCCAATGCTAAGGAAAGAAAAGTTATAAGCTGCAGACCCAGGATTCTCAGATGGTCTGACAGACCTAGGGGACCGTCTGACAGACAGACCTAGGTCTTTCAGAACGTCGGAACGTGTGTGGTGGAAAAAGCTGCAGACCCAGGTCTCTCAGATGGTCTGACTAGGCTTGCCAAACGTCCCGAATTGGCCGGGACAGTCCCGAATTTCAGGGGGTGTCCCGGCGTCCCGTTCAGTTTTTCATTTTGGGGCGTTTTGTCCCGAATTTTCGTTTTTGTCCCAGAAAAAATTCGGGACGCGTTTTTTTAACTTTAAATTAGGCGTACCTCTATAAATCAGAATTTGTTCTTAACTTGTTTAGATTTGTCATGCTTTCAACAGTTTGCTCTTTCACTTTGCTAAACCTTAATAAACGAGAAAATGTTGTATTAAACCGCCTTAAACGAAAAAATGAGCTGGTCCCTTGGATTCTCGTTTATCCAGGTTCGACGGTATTTTGTTTATCTGTTTTTAATAATAGGTATGTTACCTATCACCTATCGTACATATCGTACCTATGTGATTTCGCGATTATGTTCGCGGATTTCGCGATAATGTTCGCGGATTTCGCGATTTTGTTCGCGGATTTCACGATTATGTTCCCGGATTTCGTGATTATGTTCGCGGATTTGGCGATTATGTTCGCGGATTAATTATGTTCGCGTATTTCGCGATTATGTTCGCGGATTTGGCGATTTGTTCGCGGATTTTGGCGATTTTTGTTCGCGGATTTGGCGATTATGTTCGCGGTTGGCGATTATGTTCGCGATTGCGATGTTTGTTGCGCGGATTTCGCGATTTATGTCGCGTGATTCGCGATTTTGTTCGCGGATTTGGCGATTATGTTCGCGGGTTTGGCGATTATGTTCGCGGATTTGGCGATTTTGTTCGCGGATTTGGCGATTTTGTTCGCGGATTTTGCGATTATGTTCGCGGATTTCGCGATTATGTTCGTGGATTTCGCGATTATGTTCGCGGATTTCGCGATTATGTTTGCGGATGTGGCGATTTTGTTCGCGGGGTCTGAGGGTGAGTGGTTGGATTTAGAAAGTTAAGGAATTATGGCCTGTATGCGGACTGCTCAAACATCTTTACCTACTTTTTGCTTTCTATTATATAGCTACCTACATATATTATAATCTACCCACGCTTTCTTTCTCCTCAATGAACAATTTTCATTCCACACTCTAGTAGTCTAGTCTCACCACCCACACAACTCTCCACTTCATTAGATTTTAATATTGACTTGTCACATCCAATAATGTCTTCTCCCTTTTCTTTTCCAAAGCTCTTCTTATCCATACTGGCTCTCTTTTTCCTTTCCATTCATGTTCTTTTCTTTTCCTTTACTTATTATTCGTCTGATATTCCATGAACCCCTGAAAATAAGCATTTCTCCTTTTCCTTAACCTCATTCTTTCTTCTCTTCTCCTTTTTTCTAATTATTCCTCATTCATCGAATCTCCCTAAAAATAAAGTCTGATATTCCATGAACCCCTGAAAATGAGCATTTCTCCTTTTCCTTAACCTCATTCTTTCTTCTCTTCTCCTTTTTTCTAATTATTCCTCATTCATCGAATCTCCCTAAAAATAACTGTATGTTACTCTAATACCTTTTGTGGTAATTGGTTCTTCTTCTTCTAAAGTTCCCTTTTGTGGAGAAACTTGGCAAATTGACTGATTGGCTTGATATGAGTAATAATGTAGGCCTTATCTTCTGCTCCTGTCCTTTGATATAACATTCTCCGGAAGTTGGCACCGGCCGGTATTTGCGGTATTTGCTACCATAAGCCAAAAGCTATGGCCTTGTTTCTGTTTCTGGCCTTGACTACTGGAACAGTTAGGATTAGTTATAATTCGGTATGGATTATGGTTTTTCAGGTTAGTCTAGGTCTTTAATATGAGCTGGATTAGCAAGATTCAGATAATATAGCCTTTGTTGATTAGCTCAAAATTTGCTTAACCTCTTTCTCCTTAATTATTTATTTTCCTTTTGAGCTTTTTTCTTCGAACAATTCAGAAAGAGCATTGCACTCCTTTAAAAGCTACAACAAATGGAAAAACGTTCATTTCTAAGTTCAGACGAATAAATCGATAACGTACAAATAATTTTTGGAAATTTTAATTTGATTAGTAGGTATGCTTGTCTAGAATGTCTAGTCTAGATATGTAATTGTATAATTATTTTTTGCAAAGATACTTGAACATACATATATTTTTGTGATATACCTTTGTTATATTTTTTATTTTTATTGTATATTCTTTTTAAATTTATATTCTGTAATTTCTGTTTTATTACTTTGTAAATATGTACCTACTACTGGAACAAAAAATAAATAAATATAATCTTTAATTTCTTAAAATAAAAAAAAACCTATAGGTACATATGTATATAGGTACCACCTATCTACGACTATTTTTGTCTGGTTATTTCAGATTCTGCATGTACGCCATCAGTAGTCCTTAGTTGGATCTTGATGGCACAACATCTGGTTGTCATGGTAACACACATACACAGTAACACACATTGGCAATCAAAACCTCCCGCAGAGTAATCGATTTAATTGAGCATATTCAAACCAAAGAATTACAATATGCTCTACTTTTGAGCATAGTCAAATCTGGTTATTTCAGATTCTGCATGTACGCCATCAGTAGTTCTTAGTTGGATCTTGATCAGTAGTTCTTAGTTGGATCTTGTCATGGTAACACACATACACAGTAACACACATTGGTAATCAAAACCTCCCGCAGAGTAATCGATTTAATTGAGCATATTCAAACCAAAGAATTACAATATGCTCTACTTTTGAGCATAGTCAAAGCAGCGGTGGCTTATTGGTAAATTGGTGCCTGGTTTTGCAAATCATGAAATCGATGCAAATTACAATAGATCGGTTTATTCAAAATAACATACTGGGTGAACAATAAAACAGGTGCCGGATTCACCAACGAGACAGAAGTTTGCAGAACCAATGGTGCTCCTCTAGAGAACCCCATTAGATTGACAATAACCAATTCATCAAATCCATGTGCCAAAACCCCTAGCCATAACAGTATTTCTAATACAACCCCCTCTAGTGATCATAATGTTAAGTATCCACAACCATTAGGAATCGAATCTCTTCCCAATCCCAAAGTCCAATAGGTAGGTAATACTGGGTAAGTGGGTAATATGAACACTGAACAGGGTATTTTTTGTGAATGAATGATTTTGTAGTCAGTGAATTCACTCGTATACTAATGTTACTGAGGATCATTGCGGTTAAAGTCACCTTATGCCCGCCACTCAGACGGTCTGACAGACAGTCGAAACGTGTGTGGTGGAAAAAAGCTCGAGACCGTGGTCTGTCAGACCGTCCGAGTGCGAGTGACCGGCATTAGCAGGGAAGTTGAACTTTTGCGGATTGAGCTACCCAATATGTTATTGTTATAATTTATAATGCTGAGTAGCTGACATGGAAGTTTAGCAAACATACTGCGCCGTACTGTCGATACAATGTATGTTTTGTCAGCAAAAACTCCACCATCATGTGGATTCTATTTCACTGTTTCAGTACTCAACGAAGGTCATTGTAAGGTTCGAGCATTGTTATCTCGATACAGGTACCTCACTAATAGGTGCCTGGGTTGTAAATAATATACTGTAACTGTTGGAATGTGTGTTATGTGTGCGAATGTGGTCTTGTGGAGAATTCGGAGAATCGTAATAGAACTTCTATTATGTTATGGCGTACGGTACTGTTAACTGTATAAACACAATAATTCCCATCAACACTGTTTTCCCCCAAAGTACATAGACTACACAGATAACAAGTACACAGAGGAAAACCCTAAACATGACGTGGAAAGTGACCACTTCATTAGATTAAGACGATTCCCTTTGTCAATATCAAACCTTTTAACATTTTAACAAAACTATTGTTTCTTCTGTTGCAGATCCATCTCCCGATGTATCGTGTCACGGTACATTCCACCATCCCATCCAAATCTCTCCACCATGAAGACCTATGAGCCTCTCCCGTTGCTGGACTGCATCAAAGAACTGACTGCCAGTCACCCTTCATCTCCCCAGAAGTCTTTGGACTTGAGTGACGAAGATATGGACCAAGATGGTCCAAGCTTGCTGGATGAATTCAAAACAACCTCTCCCACAACGAGCAAGTTCATGAATAACGATATCCAGATTAAAACGATAGAGTCCGAGTACAACCAAGTCGAATTCACGTGACGTTGTTGTAGTGTAGCTGTCCTGAACGAAATTACCTACAATATGATAGGAAAACTTTGGACTATATCTTTCTGACTTCACGTCACGTGACGTGATGGTAGTGTTTAGATTATGCGATTATAGTGAACGTGACTGAACCAACGAGATTGTGAGATTCCGCTTTGTGAAGCAAGTGTGGATGCCCAAAGAGGAATCCTATTGGTTCAGCCATGTTCACTATAAAATAGTCACATAATCGAATACGGCTTGTTTCTTCCTTTAGAAACTAGTGCATTCAACGTCGCGTCGTGTAGATCTGCTAACATAACATCTCTCTCTCCTTTCCTTCACCACAGGATCTGGCGGTCTGTTCCGGAAGCATAGACGCTCTCCCTCGCACTGTCACCTCAAATACGGGGTGTCTTGTATACGTTTGGCACGGACGTTTTTTGGAGGGATGGGGTGCGGGGGTTCTCTGCATATCGTGGGGGGACGTGTCCTCTTTGTGGGTGTTTCCCCTGGGTGCAGCACAGTGATCTCTTCAATGTGGGCGGCGTGCCGCGGGCTGCTACTATCTTTTTGAGTTCTGTTCTCCTTATACACTCTGGGTCTACTAATCCTTCAATCTTTCGTCAACGATGGATATAGCACTCCCTGTGTCTACTATTGCTCTGATGAATGAACGGGGGGAGGTATTTATGATTATTTTTACAGTGGTCAGGCCGCTTGGGCTTTGGCCTACAAGGCAATAGTTTGGGGACTTGATTATTCTTCTGGTCCACATATCCCCCTTTGTTGGGCCACTTGGTCGTTTCCCTGTTGGGCTAGGGCTTCCATAGGTACTATAGTAGGGTACACGGGGCACAACAGTCGTTGTTAAAGACTTCCGTAGGAGGCGGAGCAAGTACAGCTAAAATCATGGATGTAATATACCAGTTCCCATGTTTATTTTTGCTTGTTTGTAACGCTTTTGTCTAACCTTGGTGTTCGGTCTCACAGGCATGGGTTTTTTAGTGTTTTCCTTCCCGGCCGCCCGTAGGAGGCGGAGCAAGTACAGCTAAAATCATGGATGTAATATACCAGTTCCCATATTTATTTTTGCTTGTTTGTAACGCTTTTGTCTAACCTTGGTGTTCGGTCTCACAGGCATGGGTTTTTTAGTGTTTTCCCGGCCGGACTAGGCAGTAGGGAACTGGGTTCTGTCAGGCACCTGGAATTCCGGTCGGTATTCACATAGCTAGTAGGTGCTGTTCGGGGTGCTGCTCTCTAAGGTGGAGGGTGGGATTCCGGGGAGCATCGCTAGATCATCGGCCAAGCCGATTTTTTCCCCATGCCGGTGTGGTCGAACCCCGGGGAAAATGAATAAAAAAATAAAAAAAAGCTTCCATATCTGTGGAATATTTTTCTACCAAAAATCTCTGGGACACCTGACTTGAGCCTTCGCTATTGTCACGGGCTAATTTGCCCGCGGCGAGAGGAATAAAGAGAATGAAATAAAAAGATGGAATTGAGGAAAAGACTTCTTTAATATATATTTATATTGAATGTTTAAGTAATTAATGTATGAGCGTAAACCCAATCCAAGACCCTACAGAAAAGAAGAAATAATAATTCAAAGCTTACCTTGAAAAGATTCGGGCGCCGGCTAAACACAGTCTCAAGAGCCCTCCATCGAGGAGCTCCCCAGTGCAGGCAAAATAGTTGATCGGACTCCCCCCACTTCGTGGATGCTACCTCAGATCTTAGCTCATAGATAGGTATATAAATTATTGTGTCGTCGAAAGCACCAGGTCAAGGAGGGTAGATATACCCTGACACTATCGGATAAGAACAAGTCGGTGTGTACTCACCTCTTTCATCACTCGACTTGAAATTGAATTTACTGCTCCCCTCAATTCAATAGTACATTGTTCTACCAAAAATCTCTGGGACACCTGACTTGAGCCTTCGCTATCGGATAAGAACAAGTCGGTGTGTACTCACCTCTTTCATCACTCGACTTGAAATTGAATTTACTGCTCCCCTCAATTCAATGGTAGTAGAATCATAATCAGTCTATGTATCTGTTTTTGTCGAATGCTTTCGTGAATGAGCGAAGCATATAGATACAGATATATTCAAAGGGTTGTTCTGGTGCTGCTAATGGTTGTAGCCGTCCTTTGGGGGTATTGGATCCCTTTTTCATTACTTGGCAGACTATTCACGATCACGTATTCTTCTATCTCGCTGTACTCTCGTACACGTGGTGGTTCGTCAGTAGTAGAATCATAATCAGTCTATGTATCTGTTTTTGCCGAATGCTTTCGTGAATGAGCGAAGCATATAGATACAGATATATTCAAAGGGTTGTTCTGGTGCTGCTAATGGTTGTAGCCGTCCTTTGGGGGTATTAATTGGATCCCTTTTTCATTACTTGGCAGACTATTCACGATCACGTATTCTTCTATCTCGCTGTACTCTCGTACACGTGGTGGTTCGTCTCTTGTGGTTTAAAGTCTGTCCGGACGTGGCGACCGACGCTGGGTGGCTGGGAAAGACTTGGAGGACAAAACATAACACAACTGGTTACTTAACTTAACAAATTGATGCTTGGCTTTATTTCTCAACTATATGTTGCCCCAGCCGACTTCCAACCTAGAATGTTTGGTTGCTCTGGTACACACGCTCGAAACTGTTTGTTTATTTGGCGATCACGTCCACTTCTAGGTCCAATGATCTCTTCTATCTGAGTATTTTTTGTTCATAAAATGGGGTAGTCTCCTATTGATATGGCACCCTTTCAGATTTAATTTTCTTCTCTTTGTGTGATATTACGGCCTCAGGATAACCTCGATTTTCGGCCTCCAAGCTTCGGCCGCTGTTTAGCGTCAGGATACGCAGGCGTTATTAAAGTGACTGGAACGTTTCTGATTCTGAATCAGGACTTCCCCCGTACCCGCTGGACCCATCGTCCCGGGGGGGTAAGGATGGGGTGGGGGTGGGGGCTGGCCACACCGGGGGGCCCCCACCTCTGTCCCCTACATGGTGGGCGTCTCCTGTTGGCTGTAAAGAGAGAAAGAAGGAAGGTGTTATTAATACGGGAAATCAAAGTTAGGCCAGCCACTCACTATCAGGTAGACCTAACAGGTAATAATAATAATGCTTATTTATACTGCTCGCATAGGACTGAAAAGTCCCTTTACTCCAGCAGTAGGCTACTACTATTATTGTGGTCAAATTCTCAAATTATATTGAGGATACAATTCCATACCTCGGCTGGGATTGAACCCACGCCCTCCTGTTTACCAGGCGAGCGCCTTGACCACTACACCACCGAGGTAGGTACAGCTGATCAAGTCCGTCTGTCTGGTTTACCTGATGCCTGATGAGCACACTACTAGGTAGACCTGACAGGCGGACCTGATCAGGTGTATCTTAGGCCGGTGGGAAGTTGGCCCGGAGCCCAGACAAGAGGTTATACCACCCTGATTTTGTAATCCCGAATAGAGAGCAAAACTAAAAAAAAAAAAAAAAAAAAAAAAAAAAAATATCTACATAATTATAAAGTATTTGCAATGATGTGCCATTTGGCATTTAGAATCTCTCATACACATGTACTCAGTGTATTTACAGACCTACATGCTTCAGGATATGAGCGGATTCAAAACTGGGCAATAGGTAGGTAATACTGGGTAATTGGGTAATATGAACACTGAACAGGGTATTTTTTGTGAATGAATGATTTTGTAGTCAGTGAATTCACTCGTATACTAATGTTACTGAGGAGTACCCACCACCAGTCCTTGGGCCTTCGGTCTTGTATTACTTCTATTAGCTATTAGGTACTCATAGAACCTAGAAGTGTCTTTTCTATATCAGTCGGCACAGTAGGACGTAGGTTTTTAGTACTTTTGCTGTCGTATTTTCCTCTCTGTTTCGTGTCAGGATCCCATAAACTAATGCCAACCAAGGGTATTGGTTGATACCGAGGTAAGTTTCTATTATACATTGTGCTTGTGCTCCAATTCTGTGTCCTCCACTCTCTCCTCCACAACTAAGAGAGTACCTTGCATTTCTGGTGAGTTCATATGCCTTTGTGGTAGGGACTAATCTTAGCAGGGAAACATCTAAGGAGATTCTAAGGCCAACCTCTCACTATCAGGTAGACTTGACAAGTACACCTGATCAGGTCTACCTGATACCTGACAGTGAGTGACTGGCCTTCTAAGTTGTTGTTACCTCCTCGGTGAATCCTCGGAGACTATGCCCAAAGGGTTTCTGATAATTCTGAGAGTCTGAAAAGGTCTACCTGATACCTCATGAGCAGATGAACACACACAACAGGTAGACCTGATCAGGTGTACATATATGTCAGGTCCACAGTAACTGGCTGGCCCAAGAGTAGTAACTCTTCTCTCTTAGGGGTTCCCCAGCCAAAGTCAGTTCTCATACTCCTTTGATCGTAAACTTAGAGATCTATTTATTGTTATTCCTATATTTTTGTTTAAATTTTTATTTATACAGTTTAATTAAAGAAAGAACGGACTGCAATGTTCAAAATGTTGTTATACATATTTTACAAAATAGAATTCAAGGCAGGTGTTAAAATATCGACACCGCTGGCAAAATTGTGTGGGTTTTTTGGACTGCCCTATAAGCAGTGATTTCTGTTCTTCCTTTAGTGCTTCTATTTCTCTACCTGTATTTCAATACTATATCTTTTAAATATTACCTATATTAAAATAAAATCGAGGAGGAAGCAAGTTCTTGCTCTTTATATTTATTTACCATTAAATTAAATTGATGGAATATTTTTTCGTTTATTTCTTTTACAAAAACTCTGCGCGAATCCCAGTCAACTGCAAAAAAGCTTAGTTCCTCAGTGAACAATGCTCACAACAATTGGGGTACTTGTGAAGACACCAAGTTGTTTCAAGCCCAAGCAGAGCAGAGGCCCATTCTACGGAAGAATTCTCACGCCCAACTTCGCACTTCTCACTCCTTGCGCAGAAATGGTACCATTTTCCAATTTGTATCAGCGCAAGGAATAAAAAATGCCAAGTTCGGATAGCGAAGTTTTTCGTGAAATTAGCCACGTTCAATTTGGTCTTCTGACTAAGCGCAGTGGTTGCCCTTAAAGAAGATCGCCAAGCCGTAGAGGGTATAGGGAAATCCTCGTTTCATCTCAATCCCGAAACTTCATAATAGAAACAAAACCCTATAGTCTACCAGGTACGTAATAGACTTAAAGATAACAAAGCAAACAACCTACACAAATGTATCAACCAGGCAGGTAATAGAGGTTTCCTATAGAAGTAAATTTATAACATACCTAATAACCCAACCAGACAAGCACATAAATAAGACATTAGTAAAACACGAAACAAAATGGACACATCGAGATAATAGAAAATAAGAAAAAAAGTAAAAAATAAAAATAATAATAAAAAATAATGGGAGATTTAAAATAATAAATGATCATAAATATTTTCTCGGACAGAGTAAAGCTCAGAAGAATCTTATAGCGGGGTTTTCGATTTTCCCATTTGTTTCGGAAAATCCTCCGGGTCAATCTAGAGTAGCTTGTAAGATAAAAGACCAAACAGAAAGCAGGTTCAGTTCCCTTGGCTTTTGAACGTGAAGTCCCTTCTATCCTTTCGAAGCAAGAAAGTGGAGAAAAAGGTAGCTAGTTTTACTAGTTACCTATTGGTTGGGTCGGGCACTTGTTCATTTATGGAAAACCATTTCACAATCGGATTTTGTACCGTACATTCTTGATTTAAAAATAATAATAATAATAATAATAATAATAATAATAAT